>NW_027590716.1:0-65000 GCF_964213995.1 Mustelus asterias
CCCGGGGGGAGGGGGGGAAGGGGGGGGTGTAACCCGCAGGGAGGGGGGGGAGAGGGGGTGTAACCCGGGGGGGAGGGGGGGGGGAGGGGGGTGTAACCCGTGGGGAGGGGGGGAGGGGGGGTGTAACCCGGGGGGAGGTGGGGGAGGGGGGGTGTAACCCGGGGGAAGGGGGGGATGTAACCCGCAAGGAGGGGGGGGAGGGGGGGTGTAACCCGGGGGAAGGGGGGGGTGTAACCCGGGGGGGAGGGGGGGAGGGGGGGGAGGGGGGGTGTAACCCGGGGGGGGGGGGGGGAGGGGGGATGTAACCCGGGGGGAGGGGGGGGAGGAGTGGGGGGGAGGAGGAGGGGGGGGGGGAGGGGGGGGAAGGGTAACCCGCAGGGAGGGGGTTACGGGGGTGGGTTTACTGGACTAATGCCAGGAATGGGGGTTTGTCGGGTGAAGGGCGGGTGGGTGGATCTGCTGCGTCGGATAAACGAAGAACAAAGAAAATTACAGCACAGGAACAGGCCCTTTGGCCCCTCCAAGCCTGCACCGACCATGCTGCCCGACTGAACTAAAACCCCCTACCGTTCCGGGGACCATATCCCTCTATTCCCATTCCATTCAAAGAAACATAGAACAGTACAGCACAGAACAGGCCCTTCGGCCCTCGATGTTGTGCTGAGCTTTGTCCGAAACCAAGATCAAGCTATCCCACTCCCTATCATCCTGGTGTGCTCCATGTGCCTATCCAATAACCGCTTAAATATTCCTAAAGTGTCTGACTCCACTATCACTGCAGGCAGTCCATTCCACACCCCAACCACTCTCTGCGTAAAGAACCTACCTCTGATATCCTTCCTATATCTCCCACCATGAACCCTCGGCCCCCCCTAGTAACAGCTACATCCACCCGAGGAAATAGTCTTTGAACGTTCACTCTATCTATCCCCCTTATCATCTTATAAACCTCTATTAAGTCGCCCCTCATCCTCCTCCGCTCTAAAGAGAACAGCCCTAGCTCCCTCAACCTTTCCTCATAAGACCTACCCTCCAAACCAGGCAGCATCCTGGTAAATCTCCTCTGCACTCTTTCCAGCGCTTCCACATCCTTCTTATAGTGAGGTGACCAGAATTGCACACAATATTCTGCACTTCAGCGGTCACGGGCATTCAAAAACAAAACAAACAAAGAACAATACAGCACAGGAACAGGCCCCTTCGGCCCTCCAAGCCCGTGCCGCTCCCTGGTCCAAACTAGACCATTCTTTTGTATCCCTCCATTCCCACTCCGTTCATATGGCTGTCTAGATAAGTCTTAAACGTTCCCAGTGTGTCCGCCTCCACCACCTTGCCTGGCAGCGCATTCCAGGCCCCCACCACCCTCTGTGTAAAATATGTCCTTCTGATATCCGTGTTAAACCTCCCCCCCCTTCACCTTGAACCTATGACCCCTCGTGAACGTCACCACCGACCTGGGAAAAAGCTTCCCACAGTTCACCCTATCTATGCCTTTCATAATTTTATACACCTCCATTAGGTCACCCCTCATCCTCCGTCTTTCCAGTGAGAACAACCCCAGTTTACCCAATCTCTCCTCATAGCTAAGCCCTCCCATACCAGGCAACATCCTGGTAAACCTCCTCTGCACTCTCTCTAAAGCCTCCACGTCCTTCTGTTAGTGTGGCGACCAGAACTGGGCGCAGTATTCCAAATGCGGCCGAACCAACGTTCTATACAACTGCAACATCAGACCCCAACTTTTATACTCTATGCCCCGTCCAATAAAGGCAAGCATGCCACATGCCTTCTTCACCACCTTCTCCACCTGTGACGTCACCTTCAAGGATCTGTGGACTTGCACACCCAGGTCCCTCTGCGTATCTACCCCCTTTATGGTTCTGCCATTTATCGTAAAGCTCCCCCCTACATTAGTTCGACCAAAATGCATCACTTCGCATTTATCTGGGTTGAACTCCATCTGCCATTTCTTTGCCCAAATTTCCAGCCTATCTATACCCTTCTGTAGCCTCTGACAATGCTCCTCACTATCTGCAAGTCCAGCCATTTTCGTGTCGCCCGCAAACTTACTGATCACCCCAGTTACACCTTCTTCCAGATCGTTTATATATTCGGCCTCTGATATTCGGGTAAGCGTTCTCCAAGGCGGCCTTCACAACGCACGACGGCGCAGAGTCGCTGAGCAGAAACTGATAGCCAAGTTCCGCACACACGAGGACGGCTTCAACCGGGATATTGGGTTCATGTCACACTATCTGTAACTCCCACAGTTGCCTGGAACTGCAGAGTTTCACTGGCTGTCTTGTCTGGAGACAATACACATCTCTTTAGCCTGTCTTAATGCTCTCTCCATTCACGTTGTTTGTACCTTTAAGACTTGATTAGCTGTAAGTATTCGCATTCCAACCATTATTCTGTAAATTGAGTTTGTGTCTTTATATGCCCTGCTTGTGAACAGAATTCCCACTCACCTGAAGAAGGAGCTTCAGGCTCCAAAAGCTTGTGGCTTTTGCTACCAAATAAACCTGTTGGACTTTAACCTGGTGTTGTTAAACTTCTTTCTATGAGATAGCCAGTTACTTATCCAATCGGCCAAATTTCCCTCAATCCCACAACTCCTTACTTTCTTCATGAGCCGACCATGGGGGACCTTTTCAAACGCCTCACTAAAATCCATGTATACGACATCAACTGTTCTACCTTCATCTACAAACATAGTTACCTCCTCAAAGAATTGAATCAAATTTGTGAGGCAAGACTTACCCTTCACGAATCCGTGTTGACTATCCTGGATTAAGCTGCATCTTCCCAAATGGTCATAAATCCTATCCCTCAGGACCTTTTCCATTAACTTACTGACCACCGAAGTAAGACTAACCGGCCTATAATTACCAGGGTCATTTCTATTTCCTTTCTTGAACAGAGGAACAACATTCGCTACTCTCCAGTCCTCTGGCACTATCCCCATGGTAAGAAGTTTAACAACACCAGGTTAAAGTCCAACAGGTTTATTTGGTAGCCTTGCTACCAAATAAACCTGTTGGACTTTAACCTGGTGTTGTTAAACTTCTTACTGTGTTAACCCAGTCCAACGCCGGCATCTCCACATCATGACTATCCCCATGGACAGTGAGGACCCAAAGATCAAAGTCAAAGGCTCTGCAATCTCATCCCTTGTCTCCCAAAGCATCCTTGGATATATCCCAGCTGGCCCAGGGGACTTATCAACCCTCCGGTTTTTCAAAATTGCTAATACATCTTCCCTCAGAACACCTACCTCCTCCAGCCTATCAGCCTGTATCTCACACTCATCCTCAAAAACATGGTCCCTCTCCTTGGTGAACACTGAAGAAAAGTATTCATTCATCGCCTCTCCTATCTCTTCTGACTCCATGCACAAGTTCCCACTACTGTCCTTGACCGGCCCTAACCTCACCCTGGTCATTCTTTTATTCCTCACATAAGAGTAAAAAGCCTTGGGGTTTCCCTTGATCCGACCCGCCAAGGACTTCTCATGTCCCCTCCTAGCTCTCCTAAGCCCTTTTTTTTAGCTCATTCCTTGCTACCTTGTAACCCTCAAGCGACCCAACTGAACCTTGTTTTCTCATCCTTACATACGCTTCCTTTTCCCTCTTGACATCATATATTTGTCAAGACGCCCCTTAAAAGTCACTACCGTATCCGCTTCCACTACTTCCCCCGGCAGCGAGTTCCAGGCACCCACTACTCTCTGTGTAGAAAATCTGCTTCATACATCTCTTTTAAACCTTGCCCCTCGGACCTTAAACCTGTGCCCCCGAGTAATTGACTCTTCCACCCTGGGAAAAAGCTTCTGACTATCCACTCTGTCCATGTCTCTCATAATCTTGTAGACTTCTATCAGGTCTCCCCTCAACCTCCGTCGCTCCAGTGAGAACAAACCAAGTTTCTCCAATCTCTCCTCATAGCTAATGCCCTCCATACCAAGCAACATCCTGGTAAATCTTTTCTGTCCCGCTCCAAAGCCTCCACATCCTTCTGGTAGTGTGGCGACCAGAATTGAACACTATATTCCAAGTGCAGCCTCACTCAGGTTCTATAAAGCTGCAACATGACCTGCCAATTTTTAAACTCAGTGCCCCGGCCGATGAAGGCAAGCATGCCGTATGCCTTCTTGACGACCTTCTCCACCTGCATTGCCACTTTCAGTGACCTGTGTACCTGTACACCCAGATCCCTCTGCCTATCAATACTCTTAAGGGTTCTGCCATTTACTGTATATTTCCTCTCTGTATTAGACCTTCCAAAATGCATTACCTCACATTTGTCGGAATTAAACTCCATCTGCCATCTCTCCGCCCAAGTCTCCAACCGATCTATATCCTGCTGTATCCTCTGATGGTCCTCATCGCTATCCGCAAATCCACCAACCTTTGTGTCACCTGCAAACTTACTAATCAATCCAGTTATATTTTCCTCCAAATCATTTATATATATTACAAACAGCAAAGGTCCCAGGGGAGGATGAGGGGAGGTTGGGTGTATCTGCTGGAGATTAATGGGGGCTGTTGGGATTATCTGCTGGAGTTTAATGGGGGTGGTTGGGTTTATTTGCTGGAGTCGGATGAGGGGTGGTTCGGTGTATCTGCTGGAGTTGGATGGGGGCGTTTGGGTGTATCTGCAGGTGTTGGATGAGGGGAGGTTGGGTATATCTGCTGGAGTCGGATGAGGGGAGGTTGGGTGTATCTGCTGGGGTTCGATGAGGAGTGGTTGTGTGCGTATCTGCTGGAGTTGTATGAGGGGTGGTTTTGTGTATCTGCTGGTGTCGGTTGAGGGGTGGTTGGGTGTATCTGCTGGAGTTAAATGAGGGATGTTTGGGTGTATCTGCTGGTGTTGGATGAGGGGTGGTTGGGTGTATCTGCTGGTGTTGGATGAGAGGCGGTTGGGTGTATCTGCTGGAGTTGGATGAGGGGTGGTTGGTTGTATCTGCTGGAGTTCGATGAGGGGAGGTTGTGTATGTATCTGCTGGTGTTGGATTAGCGGAGGTTGGCTGTGTATCTGCTGGTGTTAGATGGGGGCGGTTAGGTGTGTATCTGCTGGTGTTCGATGACGGGAGGTTCTGTGCGTATCTGCTGCTGTTGGATGAGGGGCAGTTGGGTGTATCTGCTGGAGTCAGATCAGGAGAGGTTGGATGTATCTGCTGGTGTTGGATGAGGGGTGCTTGGGTGTATCTGATGGAGTTGGATGAGGGGTGGTTTTGTGTATCTGCTGGAGTCAGATCAGGAGTGGTTGGGTGTGTATCTGCTGGTGTTCGATGAGGGGAGGTTCTGTGTGTATCTGCTGCTGTTGGATGAGGGGCGGTTGGGTGTATCTGCTGGTGTTGGATGAGGGGAGGTTGGGTGTGTATCTGCTGGAATCGGATAGGGGCGATTGTGTGTTTATCTGCTGGAGTTGGAAGAGGGGCTGTTGGGTGTATCAGCTGGACTTGGATGAGGGGTGGTTGGGTTGAGTGGTCCCCTTACTTGCGAAAGGATATGTTGGCCTTGGAGGGAGTGCAGAGAAGGTTCACCAGGTTGATACCAGAGATGAGGGGTGTTGATTATGAGGAGAGACTGAGCAGATTGGGTTTGTATTCGTTGGAATTTAGAAGGCTGAGTGGGGATCTTATAGAGACCTATAAGATAATGAAGGGGCTGGATAGGGTAGAGGTGGAGAGATTCTTTCCACTTAGAAAGGAAACTAGAACTAGAGGGCACAGCCTCAAAATAAAGGGGGGTCAGTTTAGGACAGAGTTGAGGAGGAACTTCTTCTCTCAGAGGGTGGTGAATCTCTGGAATTCTCTGCCCACTGAAGTGGTGGAGGCTACCTCGCTGAATATGTTTAAATCACGGATAGATGGATTCCTGATCGGTAAGGGAATTAGGGGGGAGAGGGATCAGGCGGGTAAGTGGAACTGATCCACTTCAGATCAGCCATGATCTTATTGAATGGCGGGGCAGACTCGAGGGGCGAGATGGCCTACTCCTGCTCCTATTTCTTATGTTCTTATGTATATCTACTGGAGTTGGTTGAGGGGCGGTTGGGTGTATCTGCTGGAGCCGAATGAGGGGCGATTGGGTTTATCTGCTGGAGTCGGATGAGGGGAGATTGGGTGTGTATCTGCTGGTGTTGGATTAGCAGAGATTGGGTGTGTATCTGCTGGTGTTCGATGAGGGGAGGTTGGGTGTGTATCTGCTGGTGTTGGATGACAGGCAGTTGGGTGTATCTGCTGGAGTTGGATGAGGGGCAGTTGGGTGTATCTGCTGGAGTTGGATCAGGGGAAGTTTGGGTGTATCTGCTGGAGTTGGATGAGGGGCAGTTGGGCGTATCTGCTGGAGTTGGATGAGGGGCAGTTGGGCGTATCTGCTGGAGTTGGATGAGGGGAGATTGGGTGTGTATCTGCTAGAGTTGGATGAGGGGACATTGGGTGTATCTGCTGGAGTTGGATGAGGGGAGGTTGGGTGTATTTGCTGGAGTTGGATAAGGGCAATTGGGTATATTTGCTGGAGTTGGATGAGGGGCAGTTGGGTGTATCTGCTGGAGTTGGATGAGGGGCAGTTGGGCGTATCTGCTGGAGTTGGATGAGGGGAGATTGGGTGTGTATCTGCTAGAGTTGGATGAGGGGACATTGGGTGTATCTGCTGGAGTTGGATGAGGGGAGGTTGGGTGTATTTGCTGGAGTTGGATAAGGGCAATTGGGTATATTTGCTGGAGTTGGATGAGGGGCAGTTGGGTGTATCTGCTGGAGTTGGATGAGGGGCAGTTGGGCGTATCTGCTGGAGTTGGATGAGGGGAGATTGGGTGTGTATCTGCTAGAGTTGGATGAGGGGACATTGGGTATATTTGCTGGAGTTGGATGAGGGGCAGTTGGGTGTATCTGCTGGAGTTGGATGAGGGGTAATTGGGTGTGTATCTGCTGGAGTTGGATGCTGGTAGGTTGGGTGTGTCTGCTGGAGTTGGATGAGGGGAGGTTGGGTGTATCTGCTGGAGTCAGATGAGGGGTGGTTTGGTGTGTCTCTGCTAGTGTTGGATGAGGGGCGGCTGGGTGTGTATCCGCTAGAGTTGGATGAACATAGAACATAGAACATAGAACATTACAGCGCAGAACAGGCCCTTCGGCCCACGATGTTGCACCGACCAGTTAAAAAAAAAAACTGTGACCCTCCAACCTAAACCAATTTCTTTTCGTCCATGAACCTATCTACGGATCTCTTAAACACCCCCAAACTAGGCGCATTTACTACTGATGCTGGCAGGGCATTCCAATCCCTCACCACCCTCTGGGTAAAGAACCTACCCCTGACATCGGTTCTATAACTACCCCCCCTCAATTTAAAGCCATGCCCCCTCGTGCTGGATTTCTCCATCAGAGGAAAAAGGCTATCACTATCCACCCTATCTAAACCTCTAATCATCTTATATGTTTCAATAAGATCCCCTCTTAGCCGCCGCCTTTCCAGCGAAAACAATCCCAAATCCCTCAGCCTCTCCTCATAGGATCTCCCCTCCATACCAGGCAACATCCTGGTAAACCTCCTCTGCACCCTCTCCAAAGCCTCCACATCCTTCCTGTAATGTGGGGACCAGAACTGCACACAGTACTCCAAGTGCGGCCGCACCAGAGTTGTGTACAGTTGCAACATAACGCCACGACTCCTAAATTCAATCCCCCTACCAATAAACGCCAAGACACCATATGCCTTCTTAACAACCCTATCTACTTGATTCCCAACCTTCAGGGATCTATGCACACATACACC
Source organism: Mustelus asterias (assembly GCF_964213995.1). Taxonomy (NCBI): domain Eukaryota; kingdom Metazoa; phylum Chordata; class Chondrichthyes; order Carcharhiniformes; family Triakidae; genus Mustelus; species Mustelus asterias. The sequence continues at coordinate 7,779 of NW_027590716.1, forward strand.
TAGATCCCTCTGCTCCTCCACACTACTCAAAGTCCTCCCGTTAGCCCTATGAGGTGCGGTTGGGTGTATCTGGTGGAATTGGATGGGGGGCAGTTGGGTATATTTGCTGGAGTTGGATGAGGGGAAATTGGGTGTGTATTTGCTGGAGTTAGATGCTGGTAGGTTGGGTGTATCGGCTGGAGTTGGATGAGGGGCAGTTGGGTGTATCTGCTGGAGTTGGATGCTGGTAGGTTGAGTGTATCGGCTGGAGTTGGATGAGGGGTGGTTGGGTGTATCTGCTTGAGTTGGATGAGGAGACATTGTGTATATCTGCTGGTGATGGATGAGGGGTGGCTGGGTGTGTATCTGCTGGAGTTGGATGAGGGGCGGTTGGGTGTATCTGCTGGTGTTGGATGAGGGGCGGCTGGGTGTGTATCTGCTGGAGTTGGATGCTGGTAGGTTGGGTGTATCTGCTGGTGTTGGATGAGGGGCGGCTGGGTGTGTATCTGCTGGAGTTGGATGCTGGTGGGTTAGGTGTATCGGCTTGAGTTGGATGAGGGGAGGTTGGGTCTGTATCTGCTGGAGTTGGATGAGGGGACATTGGGTGTATCTGCTGGAGTTGGATGAGGACCGGTTGGGTGTATCTGCTGGAGTTGGATGAGGGGAGGTTGGGTGTATCTGCTGGAGTTGGATGAGGCGAGGTTGGGCATATCTGCTGGAGTCGGATGAGGGGACATTGGGTGTATCTGCTGGAGTTGGATGAGGGGAGGTTGGGTGTAGCTGCTGGAGTTGGATGAGGGAGGTTGGGTGTATCTGCTGGAGTTGGATGAGTCGCCTTTGGGTGTGTATCCGCTGGAGTTGGATGAAGGGTGGTTGGGTGTATCTGCTGGTATTGGATGAGGGGAGGTTGGATGTGTATCTGTTGGTGTTAGATGAGGGAAGGTTGGGTGTGTACCTGCTGGTGTTGGATGAGGGGAGGTTGGGTGTGTCACTGCTGGTGTTCGATGAGGGGAGGTTGGGTGTGTATCTGCTGGAGTTGGATGAGAGGCAGTTGGGTGTATCTGCTGGAGTCAGATGAGGAGAAGTTGGGTGTGTATCTGCTGGAGTTGAATGAGCGGCGGTTGGGTGTATTTGCTGGTGTCAGATGAGGGGCGGCTGGGTGTGTATCTGCTGGAGTTGATTGAGGGGCGGTTGGGTGTATCTGCTGGAACACAGAACAAAGAACAATACAGCACAGGAACAGGCCCTTCGGCCCTCCAAGCCTGCGCCGCTCATGTGCCCAACTAGACCATTCTTTTGTATCCCTCTATTCCCAGTCTGTTCATATGGCTATCTAGATGAGTCTTAAATGATCCCAGCGTGCCCGCCTCAATCACCTTGCTTGGCAGTGCATTCCAGGCCCCCACCACCCTCTGTGTAAAATACGTCCCCCTGACATCTGTGTTGAACCTTGCCCCTCTCACCTTGAACCCGTGGCCCCTTGTGTTCGTCACCTCCGACCTGGGAAAAAGCTTCCCACTGTTCACCCTATCTATGCCTTCATAATTTTATACACCTCTATTAGGTCGCCCCTCATCCTCCTAGCTAGATGCCTTCTTCACCATCCTCTCCACCTGTGCTGCCACCTTTAAGGTTCTGTGGATTTTTACACCCAGGTCCCTCTGTGTGTCTATACTCCTGATGGTTCTGCCATTTATTGCATAGCTCCCCCTTACATGAAGGATCCTCTTGGGATGAGTGATCATAATATGGTGGAATTTCTGATACAGATGGAGGGTGAGAAAGTAGGGTCCCAAACCAGTGTCCTCTGCTTGAACAGAGGGGAGTACGATAGGATGAGGGTGGAATTGCCTAATGTAGACTGGGCGAGCAGACTGGTAGGTAGGACAGCTGAGGAACAGTGGAGGATTTTTAAGGAGATTTTTTAAAGTACTCAGCAAAAATATATTCCGGTGATAAAGAAGGACTGTAAGAAAAAGGATAACCGGACGTGGATGACGAAGGAAATAAAGGAGAGTATTAAAATAAAATCAGATGCGTACAGAGTGGCCAAAAATAGTGGAGGATTAGTGGATTGGGAAAGCTTTAAAGAAAAACAAAGAACGACTAAGAAAGCGATTAAGAAAGGAAAGATAGATTATAGCTCAAAATATAAAAAATGATAGTAAAAGTTTTTACAAGTATATAAAAAGGAATAGAGTGGCGAGAGTGAATGTTGGACCCTTGGAAGATGAGAGGGGGGATTTAATAGTGGAAAACGAGGAAATGGCTGAGACTTTAAATAAGTTCTTTGTGTCGGTCTTCACGGTGGAAGACACAAATAGTTTGCCGAATATTAGAGATCGAGAGTTGGTGGGAGGGGAGGTCCTCAATACAATTACTGTTACTAAGGAGGTGATGCTTGGTAGACTAATAGGACTGAAGGTAGACAAGTCCCCGGGCCCGGATGGAATGCATCCCAGGATACTGAAAGAAATGGCTGAGGTAATAGCAGATGCGTTAGTAGTAATTTATCAAAAGTCGCTGGACTCTGGGGTAGTGCCGGCTGACTGGAAAACAGCTACTGTTACGCCGCTGTTTAAAAAAGGAAGTAGACAAAAGGCGGGTAACTACAGGCCGGTTAGCTTAACGTCTGTAGTTGGGAAGATGCTAGAGTCCATTATTAAAGAGGAAATAACAGAGCACCTGAATAAGAATGGTTCGATCAAGCAGACGCAGCATGGATTCATGAAGGGAAAGTCGTTTTTGACGAATCTACTGGACTTTTATGAAGATGTCACTAGTGCGGTTGACAGAGGGGAACCGGTGGATGTGGTGTTTTTAGATTTCCAGAAGGCGTTCGATAAGGTGCCTCACAAAAGGTTGCTGCAGAAGATTGGGCTACACGGAGTTAGGGGTAAGGTGTTGGCGTGGATTGGGGGTTGGCTATCTAACAGGAAACAGAGAGTTGGGATAAATGGGTGCTTTTCTGGTTGGCAGTTGGTGACCAGTGGCGTGCCGCAGGGATCGGTGCTGGGGCCTCAATTGTTTACCATTTACATAGATGATCTGGAGGAGGGGACTGAATGTAGGGTATTCAAGTTTGCTGATGACACGAAGGTGAGTGGGAAAGCGAATTGCGTGGAGGACGCGGAAAGTCTGCAGAGAGATTTGGATAGGCTGAGCGAGTGGGCGAGGATCTGGCAGATGGAATATAACGTCAGCAAATGTGAGGTTATCCACTTTGGAAGAAATAATAGTAAATTGGAATATTATTTAAATGGAGAAAAATTACATCGTGCGACTGTGCAGAGGGACCTGGGGGTCCTTGTGCACGAATCGCAAAAACTCAGTCTGCAGGTGCAGCAGGTGATCAAGAAGGCGAATGGAATGTTGGCCTTTATCGCGAGGGGGATAGAATATAAAAGCAGGGAGGTCTTGCTGCAACTGTACAAGGCACTGGTGAGGCCGCAACTGGAGTACTGTGTGCAGTTTTGGTCCCCTTATTTGCGAAAGGATATATTGGCCTTGGAGGGAGTGCAGAGAAGGTTCACCAGGTTGATACCGGAGATGAGGGGTGTAGCTTATGAGGAGAGATTAAACAGATTGGGTCTGTACTCGTTGGAGTTTAGAAGGATGACGGGTGATCTTATAGAGACATATAAGATAATGAAGGGGCTGGATAGGGTAGAGGTGGAGAGATTCTTTCCACTTAGAAGGGAAACCAGAACTAGAGGGCACAGCCTCAAAATAAGGGGGGGCCGGTTCAGAACAGGTTGAGGGGGAACTTCTTCTCTCAGAGGGTAGTGAATCTCTGGAATTCTCTGCCCATTGAAGTGGTGGAGGCTTCCTCGTTGAATATGTTTAAATCACGGGTAGATAGTTTTCTGATCGATAAGGGAATTAGGGATATGGGGAGCAGGCGGGTAAGTGGGACTGATTCGCTTCAGATCAGCCATGATCTTGTTGAATGGCGGGGCAGGCTCGAAGGGCCAGATGGCCTACTCCTGCTCCTATTTCTTATGTTCTTATGTTCTTATGTACATTAGATCTGCCAAAATGCATCCCTTCGCATTTATCTGGATTAAATTCCATCCCCTCATCCTCCGTCTTTCCAGGGAGAACAACCCCAGTTTATCCAATCTCTCCTCATAGCTAAGCCCCTCCATACCAGGCAACATCCTGGTAAACCTTCTCTGCACTCTCTCCAATGCCTCCACGTCCTTCTGGTAGTGCGGCGACCAGAACTGGACGCAGTATTCCAAATGTGGCCTAACCATCATTCTATACAGCTGCAACATCATATGCCAACTTTTATATTCTATGCCCCGTCCAATAAAGGCAAGCATACCATATGCCTTCTTCACCACCTTCTCCACCTGTGCTGTCACCTTTAAGGATCTGTGGATTTGTACACCCAAGTCCCTCTGTGTGTCTATACTCCTAATGGTTCTGCCATTTATTGTATAGCTCCCCCTTACATTAGATCTACCAAAATGCATCACTTCGCATTTATCTGGATTAAATTCCATCTGCCATTTCTCCGCCCAATGTTCCAGCCTATCTATATCCTGCTGTATTCTCTGACAATGTTCATCACTATCCGCAACTCCAGCAATCTTTGTGTCGTCCGCAAACTTACTGATCACACCAGCTACATCTTCCTCCAAATCATTTGTATAAATCACAAACAGCAGAGGTCCCAGTACAGAGCCCTGCGGAACACCACTAGTCACAAACCTCCAATCGGAAAAAGACCCCTCCACTGCTACCCTCTGTCTTCTGTGGCCAAGCCAGTTCTCCACCCATCTAGTTAGCTCACCTTTTATCCCGTGAGATTTAACCTTTTGCACCAGCCTGCCATGAGGGACCTTGTCAAACGCTTTACGAAAATCCATGTAGACGACATCCACGGCCCTTCCCTCGTCAATCATTTTTGTCACCTCCTCAAGAAACTCAACCAAATTTGTGAGGCATGACCTCCCTCGTACAAAACCATGCTGTCTATCGCTAATGAGATTATTCAGTTCTAAATGCACATATATCCTATCTCTAAGAATCTTCTCCAACAATTTCCCTACCACGGACTTCAAGCTCACCGGCCTATAATTACCCGGGTTATCCTTGCTACCCTCCTGAACTAACGGGACCACATTTGCGATCCTCCAATCCTCTGGGACCTCACCTGTCTCCAGTGAAGAGACAAAGATTTCTGTTAGAGGCCCAGCAATTGCATCTCTCGCCCCCCTGAGGAGTCGAGGATAGATGCCATCTGGCCCTGGGGATTTGTCTGTCTTAATGTTTCCTAAAAAACCTAACACTTCCTCCCTTGAAATTGAGATTTTTTCTAACGGGTCAACACATCTCTCTCAGACGCTACCAGTCAACATGTCCCTCTCCTTTGTGAATACTGATGCTAAGTATTCGTTTAGGATCTCACCTACTTCCTTTGGTTCTTAGCATAAATCCCCTCCTTTGTCCCTGAGAGAACAAAGAACAAAGAACAGTACAACACAAGAAACAGGCCCTTCGGCCCTCCAAGCCTGTGCCGCTCATTGGTCCAACTAGACCATTTGTTTGTATCCCTCCATTCCCAGACTGCTCATGTAACTATCCAGGTAAGTCTTAAACGATGTCAGCGTGCCTGCCTCCACCACCCTACTTGGCAGCGCATTCCAGGCCCCCACTACTCTCTGTGTAAAAACGTCCCTCTGATATATGAGTTAAACCTCGCCCCTCTCAGCTTGAGCCCGTGACCCCTCGTGATCGTCACCTCCGACCTGGGAAAAAGCTTCCCACTGTTCACCCTATCTATACCCTTCATAATTTTGTACACCTCTATTAGATCTCCCCTCATTCTCCATCTTTCCAGGGAGAACAAGCCCAGTTTACCCAATCTGTCCTCATAGCTAAGACCCTTCATACCAGGCAACATCCTGGTAAACCTTCTCAGCACTCTCTCTAACGCCTCCACGTCCTTCTGGTAGTGCGGCGACCAGAACTGGACGCAGTACTCCAAATGTGGCCTAACCAGCGTTCTATACAGCTGAATCATCAGACTCCAGCTTTTATACTCCATACCCCGTCCTATAAAGGCAAGCATACCATATGCCTTCTTCACCACCTTCTCCACCTGTGTTGCCACCTTCAAGGATTTGTGGACTTGCACACCTAGGTCCCTCTGTGTTTCTATACTCTTGATGGCTCTGCCATTTATTGTATAACTCCCCCCTACATTAGTTCTTCCAAAATGCATCATTTCGCATTTATCTGGATTAAATTCCATCTGCCATTTCTCCGCCCAATTTTCCAGCCTATCTATATCCTGCTGTATTGTCCAACAATGTTCATCGCTATCCGCAAGTCCAGCCATCTTCATGTCATCCGCAAACTTGCTGATAACACCAGTTACACCTTCTTCCAAATCATTTATATATATCACAAATAGCAGAGGTCCCAGTACAGAGCCCTGCGGAACACCACTGGTCACAGACCTCCAGCCGGAAAAAGACCCTTCGACTGTTACCCTCTGTCTCCTGTGGCCAAGCCAGTTTTCTACCCATTTAGCCGCTTCTCCTTGTATCCCATGAGCCTTAGCCTTGTTAACCAACCTGCCATGAGGGACTTTGTCAAATGCCTTACTGAAATCCATACAGATGACATCCACGGCCCTTCCTTCATCAACCGTTTTTGTCACTTCCTCAAAAAACTCCACCAAATTTGTAAGGCACGACCTCCCTCTTACAAAACCATGCTGTCTGTCACTAATGAGATTGTTCCGCTCTAAATGCGCATACATCCTGTCTCTAAGAATCCTCTCCAACAACTTCCCCACCACAGACGTCAAGCTCACTGGCCTATAATTACCGGGGTTATCCCTGCTACCCTTCTTAAATAACGGTACCACATTCGCTGTCCTCCAATCCTCAGGGACCTCACCTGTGTCCAATGAAGAGACAAAGATTTCCGTCAGAGGCCCAGCAATTACATCTCTCGTCTCCCTGAGCAGTCTAGGATAGATGCCATCAGGCCCTGGGGATTTGTCAGTTTTAATGTTACCTAAAAAACCTAACACTTCCTCCCTTGTAATGGAGATTCTCTCTAACGGGTCAACACCTCCCTCTGAGACACTCCCAGTCAACAAGTCCCTCTCCTTTGTGAATACCAATGCAAAGTATTCATTTAGGATCTCCCCTATTCCCTTGGGTTCTAAGCATAATTCCCCTCCTTTGTCCCTGAGAGGTCCGACTTTTTCCCTGACGACTCTTTTGTTCCTAACATATGAATAAAATGCCTTAGGATTCTCCTTAATCCTATCTGCCAAGAACATTTTGTGACCTCTTTTTGCCCTTCTAACTCCCCGTTTGAGTTCCTTTCTACTCTCTCTGTATTCCTCCAGAGCTCCATCTGTTTTCAGTTGCCTGGACCTAACGTACGCCTCTCTTTTCTTTTTGATCAGATCCTCAATTTCCCTGGTTACCCACGGCTCTCAAATCCTACCTTTCCCATCCTTCCTTTTTACAGGCACATGCCTATCCTGCAGCCTTATCAATAGTTCCTTAAAAGACTCCCACATGCCAGACGTGGACTTACCCCCGAACAGCCTCTCCCAATCAACGGCCACCAATTCCTGCCTAATCCGGCTATAGTTAGCCTTCCCCCAATTTAGCACCCTACCCTTAGGACAACACTCGTCCTTGTCCATTACTATCCTAAAGTTAACAGAGTTATGGTCACTATTTGCCACATGTTCCACATGCTACTCCTCCACCTCTTTACCAGTATCTACCAAAACTTTGACGACCGGACCGGGCTCATTTCCCAGAACTAGGTCCAGTATAGCCCCCTCTCTAGTCGGGCTATCTACATACTATTCCAAAGAACCTTCCTGTATGCATTTTACAAATTCCTCCCCGTTCAGACCCCCAGCTCTAAGCGATTTCCAGTCTATGTGAGGGAAATTAAAGTCTCCCACTACAACAACCCTATGTTTTCTGCACCTATCCAGAATCTCCTGACATATCCTTTCCTCAACTTCCCGTGGGCTGTTGGGAGGCCTGTAGTACACCCCCAGCATAGTGACTGCACCCTTCCTGTTTCTGAGCTCCACCCACAGTGACTCGTTACCTGACCCTTCCATACTGTCCACCCTCTGTACCGCTGTAATATGCTCCCTAACCAGTATCGCTACTCCCCCACCTCTCCTACCCCCTCCTCTGTCTCACCGAAAACACTTATACCCCGGAATATTCAGCTGCCAGTCCTGTCCTTCTTTTAACCAAGTCTCCGTCACTGCAACCACATCCAAATTCCGCTGAGAGGCACTTGGGTGTACTTGCTGGAGTTGGATGAGGCGAGGTTGAGTGTATCTACTGGAGTCGGATAAGAGGCTGTTGGGTCTATTTGATGGAGTCGGATGAGGGGCCGTTGGGTGTATCTGCTGGAGTTGGATCAGGAAGGTTTGGGTGTATCTGCTGGTGTTGGATAAGGGGAGATTGGGTGTATCTGCTGGAGTTGGATGAGGGGCGGTTGGGTGTATCTGCTGGTGTTGGATGAGGGGAGGTTGGGTGTATCTGCTGGTGTTGGATGAGGGGAGATTGGGTGTATCTGCTGGAGTTGGATGAGGGGCGGTTGGGTGTATCTGCTGGAGTTGGATGAGGAGCGGTTGGGTGTATCTGCTGGTGTTGGATGAGGGGCGGTTGGGTATATCTGCTGGAGTTGGATGAGGGGTGGTTGGGTGGATCTGCTGGAGTAGAACAAGGACAGGAATGGTTATTGGAAGTTCCGGGGTATAGATGTTTCAGTAAGTGTAGGGAAGCTGGTAAAAGAGGTGGAGGAGTGGCATTGTTAATCAAGGATAGTTTAACGGCTGCGGAAAGGCACTTCGAGGGGGATCTGCACACTGAGGTAATATGGGGTGAGGTTAGAAATAGGAAAGGAGCGGTCAGGTTGTTGGGGGTTTTCTATAGGCCCCAAATAATAATAGAGATGTGGAGGAAGAAATTGCAAAGCAATTGCAAAGCTGTCAGGGAAAGGCACTAATGAAAAGTGGAACTTTTTCAAGGAACAAATACTGGGTGTCCTTGATAGGTATGTCCCTGTCAGGCAGGGAGGAAATGGCCGAGTGAGGGAACCATGGTTCACGAAAGAGGTGGAATGTCTTGTGAAAAGGAAGAGGGAAGCTTATGTAGGGATAAGGAAACAAGGTTCAGATGGCTCGATTGAGGGTTACATGTTAGCAAGGAATGAGCTGAAAAGGGGGCTTAGGAGAGCTAGGAGGGGACATGAGAAGTCCTTGGTGGGTCGGATCAAGGAAAACCCCAAGGCTTTTTACTCTTATGTGAGGAATAAAAGAATGACCAGGGTGAGGTTAGGGCCGGTCAAGGACAGTAGTGGGAACTTGTGTATGGAGTCAGTAGAGATAGGCGAGGTGATGAATGAATACTTTTCTTCAGTGTTCACCAAGGAGAGGGGCCATGTTTTTGAGGAAGAGAAGGTGTTACAGGCTAATAGGCTGGAGGAAATAAATGTTCGGAAGGAGGATGTCCTGGCAGTTTTGAATAAACTGAAGGTCGATAAGTCCCCTGGGCCTGATGAAGTATATCCTAGGATTCTTTGGGAGGCAAGGGATGAGATTGCAGAGCCTTTGGCTTTGATCTTTGGGTCGTCACTGTCCACGGGGATGGTGCCAGAGGACTGGAGAGTGGCGAATGTTGTTCCTCTGTTTAAGAAAGGGAATAGAAATGACCCTGGTAATTATAGACCGGTTAGTCTGACTTCGGTGGTTGGTAAATTGATGGAAAAGGTCCTTAGGAATGGGATTTACGACCATTTAGAAAGATGCGGATTAATCCGGGATAGTCAGCACGGATTCGTGAAGGGCAAGTCGTGCCTCACAAATTTGAAATAATTTTTTGAGGAGGTAACTAAGTATGTTGATGAAGGTAGGGCAGTTGATGTCATATACATGGATTTTAGTAAGGCGTTTGATAAGGTCCCCCATGGTCGGCTTATGATGAAAGTGAGGAGGTGTGGGATAGAGGGAAAGTTGGCCGATTGGATAGGTAACTGGCTGTCTGATCGAAGACAGAGGGTGGTGGTGGATGGAACATTTTCGGACTGGAGGCAGGTTGCGAGCGGAGTGCCACAGGGATCAGTGCTTGGTCCTCTGCTCTTTGTGATTTTTATTAATGACTTAGAGGAGGGGGCTGAAGGGTGGATCAGTAAATTTGCTGATGACACCAAGATTGGTGGAGTAGTGGATGAGGTGGAGGGCTGTAGTAGGCTGCAAAGAGACATAGATAGGATGCAAAGCTGGGCTGAAAAATGGCAAATGGAGTTTAACCCTGATAAATGTGAGGTGATTCATTTTGGTAGGACTAATTTAAATGTGGATTACAGAGTCAAAGGTAGGGTTCTGAAGACTGTGGAGGAACAGAGAGATCTTGAGGTCCATATCCACAGATCTCTAAAGGTTGCCACTCAAGTGGATAGAGCTGTGAAGAAGGCCTATAGTGTGTTAGCTTTTATTAACAGGGGGTTGGATTTTAAGAGCTGTGGGGTTATGCTGCAACTGTACAGGACCTTGGTGAGACCACATTTGGAATATTGTGTGCAGTTCTGGTCACCTCACTATAAGAAGGATGTGGAAGCGCTGGAAAGAGTGCAGAGGAGATTTACCAGGATGCTGCCTGGTTTGGAGGGTAGGTCTTATGAGGAAAGGTTGAGGGATCTAGGGCTGTTCTCTCTGGAGCGGAGGAGGCTGAGAGTAGACTTAATAGAGGTTCATAAGATGATGAAGGGGATAGATAGAGTGGACGTTCAGAGACTATTTCCTCGGGTGGATGTAGCTGTTACTAGGGGGCATAACTATAAGGTTCATGGTGGGAGATATAGGAGGGATGTCCGAGATATGTTCTTTACTCAGAGAGTGGTTGGGGTGTGGAATGGACTGCCTGCTGTGATAGTGGAGTCGGATACTTTAGGGACTTTAAAGCGGTTATTGGATAGGCACATGGAGCACACCAGGATGATAGGGAGTGGGATAGCTTGATCTTGGTTTCGGACAAAGCTCGGCACAACATCGAAGTCCGAAGGGCCTGTTCTGTGCTGTACTGTTCTATGTTCTATGATATGGATGAGGGGAGGTTGTGTGTGTATCTGCTGGAGTTTAGTGGGGGGGCGATTGGGTGTGTATCTGCTGGAGTTAGAAAGGGAGAGGTTGGGTGTATCTACTGGAGTAGGATGGGGGGGTCGTTGGGTGTATCTGCTGGAGTTTAGTGGGGGACTGGTGTCGGATGAGGGGAGGTTGGGTTTATCTGCTGGAGTTGTTTGAGGGGAGGTTGGGTGTATCTGCTGGTGTCGGATGAGGGGAGGTTGGGTGTATCTGCTGGTGTCGGATGAGGGGAGGTTGGGTGTATCTGCTGGTGTCGGATGAGGGGAGGTTGGGTGTATCTGCTGGTGTCGGATGAGGGGAGGTTGGGTGTATCTGCTGGTGTCGGATGAGGGGAGGTTGGGTGTATCTGCTGGTGTCGGATGAGGGGCGGTTGGGTGTATCTGCTGTGTCGGATGAGGGGAGGTTGGGTGTATCTGCTGGAGTTGTTTGAGGGGAGGTTGGGTGTATCTGCTGGTGTCGGATGAGGGGAGGTTGGGTTTATCTGCTGGAGTTTTTTGAGGGGAGGTTGGGTGTATCTGCTGGTGTCGGATGAGGGGAGGTTGGGTGTATCTGCTGGTGTCCGATGAGGGGAGGTTGGGTGTATCTGCTGGTGTCGGCTGAGGGGAGGTTGGGTGTATCTGCTGGTGTCGGATGAGGGGAGGCTGGGTGTATCTGCTGGTGTTGGATGAGGGGAGGTTGGGTGTATCTGCTGGTGTCGGATGAGGGGAGGTTGGGTGTATCTGCTGGTGTCGGATGAGGGGAGGTTGGGTGTATCTGCTGGTGTCGGATGAGGGGAGGTTGGGTGTATCTGCTGGTGTCGGATGCGGGGAGGTTGGGTGTATCTGCTGGTGTCGGATGAGGGGAGGTTGGGTGTATCTGCTTGTGTCGGATATGGGGAGGTTGGGTGTATCTGCTGGTGTCGGATGAGGGGAGATTGGGTGTATCTGCTGGTGTCGGATGAGGGGAGGTTGGGTGTATCTGCTGCTGTCAGATATGGGGAGGTTGGGTGTATCTGCTGGTGTTGGATGAGGGGAGGTTGGGTGTATCTGCTGGATTTCAGCAGAGTGAGAGACGTCTTGACCAAAATCAAGTACAAAGAACAAAGAACAGTACAGCACAGGAACAGGCCCTTCAGCCCACCAGGCCTGTGCCTATCTAGACCAACCACCTGTATTCCTCTATACCTTGCCTGTTCATGTGTCTATCCAGATAAGTCTTAAATGTCGCTAACATATCTACTTCAATCACATCACTTGGCAATGCATTCCAGCCCCCCCCCACCACCCTCTGCGTAAAATACTTCCCCCGCACACCGCTACTCAACCTTTCCCCCCTTACTTTGAACTTGTGTCCCCTTGTGATTGTCATTTCCGCCCTGGGAAAAAGCTTCCAAATGTTCACCTTATCTATGCCCTTCATAAATTTATCAACCTCTATCAGGACGCCCCTCAGCCTCCGTCTTTCCAGGGAGAACAATCCCAATTTATTCAATCTCATCTCATAGCTAATACCTTCCATACCAGCCAACATCCTGGTAAACCTTTTCTGTACTCCCTCCAAAACCACCACGTCCTTCTGGTTGTGTGGTGACCAAAATTGGACACAGTATTCCAAATGTATTCCAAATCTTTCAGATCCTCGGGGGGTCTGGACAGGCTGGATGCGGAGAGAATGTTTCCTCGTGTCAGAGAATCTCGAACCAGGGGTCACTGTTTGCAATGAAGTGTCACTCGTTTCAGACAGGGAGAAGGAGAACCTTGTTCTCTCCGAGGGAGGTGACTGTCTGAAACTCTCTCCCTGGCTGCCAGCACACTCCAGTTTACAAACATTCTTTATTAGCAAGGGGGTGAAAGGTTATTGGGGGGTCGGCAGGAATGGGGGTTACAATCAGATCTATGATCTTACTGAATGGTACAGCAGGGCTGAAGGGGCTGAATGGCCAGTCCTGATCCTTGTGTGAATGATTTGTGTCATTGTGAGTTGCTCCTGATATTTGCTGGTATTTTTCTTGCTTTGACCTTCCAGGTGAACCTGAATTCCGGTATGTTGCTGGAATGCACGGCAATGAGGTTGTGGGGAGAGAGATTCTCATCTTCTTCATGCAGTATCTGTGTCAGCAGTACCAACAAAAAAACCCCCGCATACTCCAGCTGGTACACAGCACCAGGATACACCTGCTACCATCAATGAACCCTGACGGATATGAAATGGCTCATCAACTGGTACAAACATCATCAGAGACCGAGACGGACCGAGACAGAGAGAGAGAGAGAGACCGAGAGAGACAGAGAGAGAGAGACTGAGAGAGAGACTGAGAGAGAGACTGAGAGAGAGACTGAGAGAGAGACTGAGAGAGAGACTGAGAGAGAGACAGAGACTGAGAGAGAGAGACTGAGAGAGAGAGACTGAGAGAGAGACTGAGAGAGAGACTGAGAGAGAGACTGAGAGAGAGACTGAGAGAGAGACAGAGACAGAGAGAGACAGAGAGAGAGACAGAGAGAGAGACAGAGAGAGAGACAGAGAGAGAGACTGAGAGAGAGACTGAGAGAGAGACTGAGAGAGAGACTGAGAAAGAGGCTAAGGGGTGATTTTAAGAGAGGAATTCCGTGTCCAGCGAGGATGTAAACGGGAGAGACTCAGAGCCGTTGTTTGGGCGAGTCCAAATTCAGGATCTTCTTTGTTGAGAGAAGGGAAATATGGATTGGCCTGTTTTCAGCCAGTGGATGGAGTGGACAAGGCTTAACCATGATACAACCAGAACTATGATCGGTCACTCTATTATCGAAAGGATATTATTAAGCTAGAAAGAGTGCAGAAAAAGTTTACTAGGATGCCAGCGGGACTTGATGGATTGAGTTATAAGGAGAGGCTGGATAGACTGGGACTTTTCTCTCTGGAGCGTAGGAGGCTGAGGGGTGACCTTATAGAGGTGTTGTGGGAAATGTACCACTGAGTCAGGCTTGAAGGTTTCAAGAATACAGTTTTATTTAATGAAGCTTTGTGGAGAAAAGGCACTAACAAGCAGCAAACCTTCTCTCAATGAGACAATAGGAGCGGTCCATCTTTATACCCTTTACACAATAGATGATCAAGCGTTAACACATCGTTGTCGACAAATACAGACAGATACAGACATGAACATGTTAACATCGCATTGTCTTATGAATGGATACATTTCCTACGTCAGTGGCTATCAATGGTTTTGGTTTCGGTCTATTCATACAGTAATTTACAGTCATTGGTTTTCCTGCAGTTATGTATTCCCGATCCCACCTGTAGCTAATCTCATTATCCAGGATGAGGGGAGACCTAATAGAGGTGTATAAGATGTTGAGAGGCATAGATCGGGTGGACTCTCAGAGGCTTTTTCCCAGGGTGGAAATGGCTGCTACGAGAGGACACAGGTTTAAGGTGCTGGGGGGTAGGTACAGGGGAAATGTTAGGGGTAAGTTTTTCACACAGAGGGTGGTGGGCGAGTGGAATCGGCTGCCGTCAGTGGTGGTGGAGGCAAACTCAATCGGTTTTTTTAAGAGACTCCTGGATGAGTACATGGAGCTTAATAGGATGGAGGGTTATAGGTAGGTCTAGAAGGTAGGGATATGTTCGGCACAACTTGTGGGGCCGAAGGGCCTGTTTTGTGCTGTAGTTTTCTATGTTCTATGTTTCTATCCCTATTGTCCTTATCCTTAAGCCCTGGCTGGCTTCCTGTCGGATTTGATTCCTGCATGTTCAACTTTGAATAGCTGTCTGTCCTTTATGTTTTAATCTCAGGTGGTTGTTTGGACTGAAAGTCAGTGCCTGTTTAATGTCTCTTTCCCAGGTGACCGTTTGTGTGCCAGGCCACCATCTTAAGTGTACCCATCTGTATATTTTTCCCACTTCAGTCCCCACTTCTGGTCGGATTATGACTGTAATAATCCCGAGACCAACAATTTTTATCTGTATAATTCTTTGTTCTTCTTCTTTCCTACTTCGTTTTTTCTGATGTCTTCGGGGATCTTCATCGGGGTTTCTTCCTCGATGTATACACTGGCTCCTGGCACAATTCTAGTCACCATCACCTTGCAACAGACTTTTAGGCATCCAACAATGAGACAACAGACAATTACAATTGAAATGAGGATGACCAACCCATGTAATAAGTAAGATTCCCAGGACCCCCCCCCACTAGCCATTCCAGCCAGTTACTTCCTTTCTTGGGTCCCTGCCTGAAGCTATCAAGTTGTTCTCTGGTGCTATTGATGACCTGTGTAATGTTATAGGACTCGTCTGTGACATGGGTTATGCATTTATTGCCTATAATTGTACACACTCCCCCTTGTTGTGCTAACTGATAGTCCACTGCGTATCGTGTCTGTTGTGCAGATAATCTCAGTTCAGCCATTTCGTGGTTAACAGCCTCCAGTGCTTTTGAAGTGCTGTTTCCCAGGACTGTTAGTCCACAAACAATATGATTCCTATTCTTTGCACTAATCACTCCTGCTGCCCCCCCCCCCCCCCCCCCCCGCCCCCACCAGAGATCAGGCTCCAAGGAACCCATATCCCAGTGAGGATCCCATTGTGCCCGGAACTTCCCAGTCAACGCAGAATTCTTTGCTGATAGCCCGAGTTGCTATTCTCCTCCGAATATGCCCCTTCTGAGGGCATGAAACAGTCAGTGGTCCGATTGTTCCTACTGCAAAACGGTTTGGGAGGTTTGGTGTTTATGTCATGTAAGTACCATTGAAGAGGAACACATATCCCTTCTTAGAACATAGAACATAGAAAAACCACAGCACAAACAGGCCATTTGGCCTACAAGTTGCTCCGGTCATGTCCCTACCTACCGAGGCTTATATATAGGCTTACCGATAACCCTCAATCCTATTAAGTCCCATGTACTCATCCAGAAGTCTCTTAAAAGACCCTATCGAGTTTGCCTCCACCACCACTGACGGCAGCCGATTCCACTCACCCACCACCCTCTGAGTGAAAAACTTACCCCTGACATTTCCCCTGTACCTACTCCCCAGCACCTTAAACCTGTGTCCTCTCGTAGCAGCCATGTCAGCCCTGGGAAAAAGCCTCTGAGAGTCCACCCGATCTATGCCTCTCAACATCTTGTACACCTCTATCAGCTCACCTCTCATCCTTCGTCTCTCCAAGGAGAAAAGACCGAGCTCCCTCAACCTATCCTCATAAGGCATGCCACCCAATCCAAGCAACATCCTTGTAAATCTTCTCTGCACCCTTTCAATAATTTCGACATCCTTCCTGTAATGAGGCGACCAGAACTGAGCACAGTACTCCAAGTGGAGTCTGACGAGGGTCTTATAAAGTTGCATCATTATCTCCCGACTCCTAAACTCAATCCCTCGATTGATGAAGGCCAGCACACCATTCGCCTTCTTAACCACCTCCTCTACCTGCGAGGCCGATTTAAGAGTCCTATGGACCCGGACCCCAAGGTCCTTCTGATCCTCTACACTGCTAAGAGTCTTACCCTTTATATTGTACTCCTTCATCCCATTTGACCTGCCAAAATGGACCACTACGCATTTATCCGGGTTGAAGCCCATCTGCCACTTCTCCGTCCAGTCTTGCATCCTATCTATGTCACGCTGCAGCTTCTGACATCCCTCCAGACTATCCACAACCCCACCAACCTTCGTGTCATCGGCAAACTTACCAACCCATCCCTCCACTTCCTCATCCAGGTCATTTATGAAAATGACAAACTTCAAGGGTCCCAGAACAGATCCCTGGGGCACTCCACTGGTGACCGACCTCCAATTAGAAAAAGACCCATCTATACACACACTCTGCTTCCTTTGGGCAAGCCAGTTCTGGATCCACAGGGCAGCCGCCCCTTGGATCCCATGCCCTCTCACTTTCTCGAGAAGTCTTGCATGGGGGACCTTATCGAACGACTTGCTGAAGTCCATGTAAACCACATCTACCGCTTTCCCTTCGTCAATGTGTTTAGTCACATTTTCAAAGAACTCCACCAGGCTCGTAAGGCACGATTTGACTTTGACAAAGCCGTGTTGACTACCTTTGAGCATACTAAACTTCTCTAAATGTTCATAAATCCTGTCCCTCAAGATCTTCTCCATCAGCTTACCAACCACTGAGGTTAGACTCACCGGTCGGTAATTTCCTGGGCTTTCCGTATTCCCTTTCTTGAATATAGGAACCACATGTAATCAGCAAGTTTGCGGATGACACGAAGATGGCTGGAATTGCGGATAGCGAAGAGCATTGTCGGGCAATACAGCAGGATATAGATAGGCTGGAAAATTGGGCGGAGAGGTGGCAGATGGAATTTAATCCGGATAAATGCGAAGTGATGCATTTTGGAAGAAATAATGTAGGGAGGAGTTATACAATAAATGGCAGAGTCATCAGGAGTATAGAAACACAGAGGGACCTAGGTGTGCAAGTCCACAAATCCTTGAAGGTGGCAACACAGGTGGAGAAGGTGGTGAAGAAGGCATATGGTATGCTTGCCTTTATAGGACGGGGTATAGAGTATAAAAGCTGGAGTCTGATGATACAGCTGTATAGAACGCTGGTTAGGCCACATTTGGAGTACTGTGTCCAGTTCTGGTCGCCGCACTACCAGAAGGACGTGGAGGCATTGGAGAGAGTGCAGAGAAGGTTTACCAGGATGTTGCCTGGTATGGAGGGTCTTAGCTATGAGGAGAGATTGGGTAGACTGGGGTTGTTCTCCTTGGAAAGACGGAGAATGAGGGGAGATCTAATAGAGGTATACAAGATTATGAAGGGTATAGATAGGGTGAACAGTGGGAAGCTTTTTCCCAGGTCGGAGGTGACGATCACGAGGGGTCACGGGCTCAAGCTGAGAGGGGCGAAGTATAACTCAGACATCAGAGGGACGTTTTTTACACAGAGGGTGGTGGGGGCCTGGAATGCTCTGCCAAGTAGGGTGGTGGAGGCAGGCACGCTGACATCGTTTAAGACTTACCTGGATAGTCACATGAGCAGCTTGGGAATGGAGGGATACAAACGATTGGTCTAGTTGGACCAAGGAGCGGCACAGGCTTGGAGGGCCGAAGGGCCTGTTTCCTGTGCTGTACTGTTCTTTGTTCTTTGTTCTTTGTTCACATCCGCAATCCTCCAATCCTCCAGCACCTCTCCCGTCTCCATCGACGACGCAAAGATCATCGCCAGAGGCTCTGCAATCTCTTCCCTTGCCTCCCACAGTAACCTGGGGTACATCCCATCCGGTCCCGGCGACTTATCTATCTTGATGCGATTTAAAATTTCCAACACATCCTCTTTCTTAATGTCGACAAACTCAATCTTCTCAGTCTGCCTCAATCCTGTAGTACAACAACCCAGGTCTTTTTCCACCGTGAATACCGAAGTAAAGTATTCGTTAAGCACCTCTACTATTTCTTCCGGTTCCGTACAGACTTTCTCACCTTCACCTTTTATAGGCCCTATTCCTTCACATCTCATCCTTTTACTCTTCACATATTTGTAGAACGCCTTAGGGTTCTCCTTAATCTTACCTGCCAAGGCCTTCTCGTGACCCCTTCTGGCTCTCCTAATTTCCTTCTTAAGTCCCTTCCTACAAGCCGTATACTCATCTAGATCCCCATTATCGCCTAGCTCTCTGAACCTATTGTACGCTTTCCTTTTCCTTTTGACTAGGTTCAGCACAGCTTTCGTGCACCACGGTTCCCGTAACCTACCAAAACCTCCCTGTCTCATCGGAACGTTGTCATGCAGAACTCCAGACAAACATTCCTTGAAAATCTGCCACCTTACTTCGGTACTTTCGGTACTTTCCCTCGAGGCGGTAGATGTGGTTTATATGGATTTTAGCAAGGCGTTCGATTAGGTCCCCCATGCAAGGCTTCTGGAAAAAGTGAGAGGGCATGGGATCCTGCTGCCCTGTGGATCCAGAACTGGCTTGCCCAAAGGAGGCAGAGAGTGTGTATAGATGGGTCTTTTTCTAACTGGAGGTTGGTCACCAGTGGTGTGCCCCAGGGATCTGTTCTGGGACCCTTGCTGTTTGTCATTTTCATAAATGACCTGGGTGAGGAAGCGGAGGGATGGGTTGGTAAGTTTGCCGACGACACGAAGGTTGGTGGGGTTGTGGATAGTCTGGAGGGATGTCAGAAGTTACAGAGGGACATAGATAGGATGCAAGACTGGGCGGACAAGTGGCAGATGGACTTCAACCCAGATAAATGCGTCGTGGTCCATTTTGGTAGGTCAAATGGGATGAAGGAGTACAATATAAAGGGAAAGACTCTTAGTACTGTCGAGGATCAGAAGGACCTTGGGGTCCGGGTCCATAGGACTCTAAAATCGGCTCCGCAGGTGGAGGAGGTGGTTAAGAAGGCGTATGGTGTGCTGGCCTTTATCAATCGAGGGATTGAGTTTCAGAGTCCGGGGATAATGATACAGCTATATAAGACCCTCGTCAGACCCCACTTGGAGTACTGTGCTCAGTTCTGGTCGCCTCATTACAGGAAGGATGTGGAAAAGATTGAAAGGGTGCAGAGGCGATTTACAAGGATGTTGCCTGGATTGAGTGGCATGCCTTATGAGGATAGGCTGAGGGAGCTCGGTCTTTTCTCCTTGGAGAGACGAAGGATGAGAGGAGACCTAATAGAGGTATATAAGATGTTGAGAGGCATAGATCGGGTGGACTCTCAGAGGCTTTTTCCCAGGGTGGAAATGTCTGCTACGAGAGGACACAGGTTTAAGGTGCTGGGGGGTAGGTGCAAAGGAGATGTTCGGGGTACGTTTTTCACACAGGGGATGGTGGGCGAGTGGAATCGGCTGCCGTCAGTGGTGGTGGAGGCAAACTCAATAGGGTCTTTTAATAGACTCCTGGATGAGTACATGGAGCGTAATAGGATGGAGTGTTATAGGTAGGCCTAGAAGGTAGAGATGTGTTCGGCACAACTTGTGGGCCGAACGGCCTGTTTGTGCTGTAGTTTTTCTATGTTTCTAATACCTCCTTCCAATTTACGCCTCTAATCTCCTGCCTGATGGCTTCATATTTCCCCTTACTCCAGATAAACACTTTCCTCGCTTGCCTGATCCTATCTCTTTCCAATGTTAGCGTAACATTGGAAAGAGATAGGATCTTAGCCCGGTAACGTTTAGTGTCTTGATTATGAGTTTGTTCATATTGCCAATTGTTCGGTTTACTTGACTCCCCGTTTGATCCCATCACCTGGTCAGTATCAAATGGGTATGGCTGAGCTTACGTGAGTTTCATTGCATTGTCCACAAATAAGCTCTCTTCCCGCGGTTCGATTTAGACATTTCTGTTCATCACAAGTGCAAGTAAACTGTCCCTTATTAACCTGACAATGTTGATGGACACACTGCGTCTGTACACAGGAATCATTCTTAGGGACCAAGGCACAGGCACATCCCCATCCCTGCCCCGTAAAACAAAGCGAATAGCTTGCAGTATCTGAACAAGTTTTTCCTCCCGCCCGTTGGAACCCACTGCACACAGGATCTGTGGGGTTTACAAGTCCCACACATCTCCCCTGTATACCTCTTTTATATTTGCCAATTTGTCCCTTCCAGGGTGTATCTGATGTATCTACAGTATGTAAGTCATGAGGGGTCCACCCAGGGGTGGCTACAAATAGGGCTTCAACTGATTGTGCTAACGGGTAACATACAGTTCGACTCCCTTGTAAATGTATGTGAGCTTTGTAAAACAAGTTATCCTCCAATCCAATTAAATTTACAATCGCGACAACGCAAAGTAGTACAGTTACATACGCGATTACATACATATTTGCAACGATCGAATATCAAACTTAACACTATAATTCATATAATCTTTACAAGTTATATTATCTATTCAACCCGCGCGCGCCAGGCGTTCTTGCTTGCAGTCTTTGCCTGTGTTGAGGAAAGCATTTTCGTTAGTTCATCAATTTAATTACTTATTTGTCCCCTTGTATATTTTTAGCTGTGTCCAGTGTTTCCAGACCCCTTTCTGTCTGATGTCTATACAGGCACAGGTGTCTCCACTAATTATAACTTCATATGGCCCATTCCATTTTGGTGCAAACCCTGGTTTGTCAGGTAGTGTTTTCACTCGGACGCGACTTCCCGCTGTTGGGACGTCAGGGAGCATTTCAAGCTCTCTCTCTGCGTCTTTTATTTCCTGATTGTCTTTTACCAATTTGCGCATCCCTTTTAGTTGGGTGCTTAGTTCCAAAACATATCTCCTGATTTTATCTTTTAGTGGACCTACATCGGTCCCACCTGTTATGATGCTTTCGGGTAATTGCATCGCCCGTCCTGTTATTAGCTCATAAGGGGTTAATCCGGTTGTCCGGTTTGTGGTAGCCCTTAATCTCATTAGTATAGTGGGCAATACTCTGTCCACATTTTTCCCGATGTTTGTATTGTTGTGGGAAAAATGCCACTTGTGAGTCAGGCTTGAAGGTTTGAAGAATACAGTTTTATTTTAACGAAGCTTTGTGGAGAAAAGGCACTAACAAACAGCAAAACCTTCTCTCAATGAGACAATGGAGCGGTCCATCTTTATACCCTTTACACAATAGATGGACCGGACATCTAGCCATTATCACATCGTTGTAATCAAGTAGGTGATCGACCGTTAAACACATCGTTGTAGACAAATACAGACAGATACAGACAGATACAGACATCGCATTGTTCTATGAATGGATACCTTTCCTATGTCAGTGACTATCAATGACTTTAGTTTCGGTCTATTCATACAGTAGTTGACAGTAATTGGTTTTCCTGCAGTTATGTATTCCTGATCCCACCTGTAGTTAAACTCATTATGTATCCCTCCTGTTGGAACCCCCTGCACACAGGATCTGTGGGGTTTACAAGTCCCACACATCTCCCCTGTATACCTCTTTTATATTTGCCAATTTGTCCCTTACAGGGTGTATCTGATGTATCTACAGTATATAAGTCATGAGGGGTCCACCCAGGGGTGACTACAAATAGGGCTTCAACCGATTGTGCTAACGGGTAACATACAGTTCGACTCCCTTGTAAATGTATGTGAGCTTTGTAAAACAAGTAGTGGATGAGGTGGAGGGCTGTTGTAGGCTGCAAAGAGACATAGATAGGGTGCAGAGCTGGGCTGAAAAATGGCAAATGGAGTTTAACCCTGATAAATGTGAGGTGATTCATTTTGGTAGGACTAATTTAAATGTGGATTACAGGGTCAAAGGTAGGGTTCTGAAGACTGTGCAGGAACAGAGAGATCTTGGGGTCCATATCCACAGATCTCTAAAGGTTGCCACTCAAGTGGATAGAGCTGTGAAGAAGGCCTATAGTGTGTTAGCTTTTATTAACAGGGGGTTGGAGTTTAAGAGCCGTGGGGTTATGCTGCAACTGTACAGGACCTTGGTGAGACCACATTTGGAATATTGTGTGCAGTTCTGGTCACCTCACTATAAGAAGGATGTGGAAGCGCTGGAAAGAGTGCAGAGGAGATTTACCAGGATGCTGCCTGGTTTGGAGGGTAGGTCTTATGAGGAAAGGTTGAGGGAGCTGGGGCTGTTCTCTCTGGAGCGGAGGAGGCTGAGGGGAGACTTAATAGAGGTTTATAAGATGATGAAGGGGATAGATAGAGTGAACGTTCAAAGACTCTTTCCTCGGGTGGATGGAGCTATTACAAGGGGGCATAACTATAGGGTTCATGGTGGGAGATACAGGAAGGATATCAGAGGTAGGTTCTTTACGCAGAGAGTGGTTGGGATGTGGAATGGACTGCCTGCAGTGATAGTGGAGTCAGACACTTTAGGAAGATTTAAGCGGTTATTGGATAGGCACATGGAGCACACCAGGATGATAGGGAGTGGGATAGCTTGATCTTGGTTTCAGATAAAGCTCGGCACAACATCGTGGGCCGAAGGGCCTGTTCTGTGCTGTACTGTTCTATGTTCTATCTAGGGATTACCTCTTCTGCCAATATCCGAACCACCGTGGAAGCAGTACAATTTGTAGTAGGGAACGCTTCTACCCACCTGGTGAACTGGTCTATAATAACCAGACAATAGGTTTTGCCATGGGATTGTGGTAGTGGCCGTGTGAAATCTATTTGCAGATGTTCCCAGGGTTGTGTTGCGCGCACGTCACACATCGGTGACAGTGTCGGGCTGTGTCTCTTCCCATTCCTTTCCACCACCATTCCTTTCCTATACTGGTTATCATGGCCTCTCTACCCACATGTGAGAGTCCATGGTGTGGTTCCAATAGGGTGTTTTGTCAGCACTCTGGTGCCGTTACCTTATCTTCCCGTCTCCAAATGTTATCAGTCCCTTTGACTGCTCCCTGTGCTTCCCATTTCTCCTTTTCCTCTTTCGAGGTATCCTCATGTAAGTCCCGAATATCCATTTTGTTTCCTGTCTGTTCTGTTGCTGCTATTGGCAGCTCGCCAATTGTCTCCTGTCCTTAGGCTAACTGTGCCGCCCTGTCTGCGGCTTGGTTCCCTTTGAAATTTAACCAGTCGGGGTTATCTCTTCCTGGCTCTTTCTGGTGCGCTTTAATTTTGATTACTGTGGTTTCTCGAGGTTTCTCGCTAGCTCTCAATAATGCCTCAGTTCTTTGCTGGTGCTTAATAGGGGTCCCTCCTGTGGTTATGAACCCTCTTCTTCCCCATACTGACATGTAGTCATGTATGACTCCGAATGAATAGCGACTATCTGTATAGATGTTCACCGTTTTACCTTCAGATAACTCTAGTGCCTGTGTGAGTGCCACGAGTTCTGCCACTTGCGCGGATAGACCTCCGTCAATCCTTCCTGACCTTACTGTCTCTAATTTGTCATTTACCACTGCCCACTCTGTTCGGGGTGATCCTTTCACATATTTGCGTGACCCATCCACAAAAAGGGTTTCCTCAGCTGTATTTAAGGGTATATCCTTTATCTTACCCTCTTCCTCGTCCCTATCTATATCTTCACAATTGTGTGGCTCTCCTTCGTCTAAACTCCCTTCTGCTGGGTTATTCCCTGTATCCCTTATTATTATCACAGACTTGCTTGGAGGCAGGAGAACAGCTTCCCACTGAGCCCTTCTCATGTTTGAGACTGACCTTAGTTTTCCCGTGTTCAGCATTTCCACCAAGGTGTGTTTGGTGTGAAGGATTATATTCCCTGCCATGATTACTGGCTCGCTAACCTTTACAGCCCAGGCGGCGCAATCCAAGGCGGCTATGCACCTTGGCAGTCCGGTGACTACCGGCCCTTCTGCTGTGGAATAATATCCTATGGGTCTCTTTCTGTCGCCATGGTCCTGTGTTACCACGGCGGAATAGAACCCTCCCTCATTGCTACAATGAATATGGAAGTCCTTATTAGAATCGGGTAATCCTAGTCCAGGGGCTGATATCAGTTCTGTTTTGAGTTTAGTGTAAGCCTCCTCCTGCTCGGGTCCCCATTCTACGGGAACTAAAGCTGGTTTTCCCCCTTTGACTAGTCTTTGTATGGGTTCTGCTAATTTTGCGAACCCTGGGATGAAACTCCGGCTCTAGCTGAATAATCCCAGCACCCTCCTGACCCCTCTTACGGTGATGGGTCGCGGCATTTGTTGTACCGCCTTCTTTCGGTCCGTTGGCATTTCTTTAAGTCTTTGGGATATAAGGTGTCCTCGGTACAGGACCTGTGTTTTCCCGATTTGTGCCTTTTTGGGGCTGACCTTTAACCCTGCGGCTTTTAATTCATTCAGTCCTAAATATAAAGCTTCTTGATGTCCTGACTTGGACTCTGAAGCTATCGGGATATCGTCGACATATTGTAGGATCGTACTACCCTCTGGCAGTTCTACCCTGTTCAGGATGTCACTCATTGCTCGATGGAATCTCGCGGGGCTGTTGTGGAATCCCTGTGGGAAACGAGTCCAAGTGTACTGTCTGTCTCCCACTGTAAAGGTGAATTTGTCTGGGGATTCAGGATCCAATGGTAAGGACCAGAATCCGTTGGCTATGTCCAATACTGTGAATATTTGGTGCTCCTGTGACAGTCCATTCAGGATTGTCGAGGGGCTTGCTACAATGGGGTGCAACTTGGACGTGACTTTATTGAGTCCGGTGTAACCTATCGTGAGCCTATAGCTTCCGTCAGGCTTGCTCACTGGCCATGTTGGGGAGTTAGTGGTGCTCGTGGTTTCTCCCAGAATCCCCCTCTCCACTAACCCTTTAACTGTCTCCACTACAGCTTTCTCTGCCTCTGGTTTGATTGGGTATTGTCGGTGTGGCTTATGCTCCGGTCCCGGTACCTTTATTGGGTCCATTTTAATCAAACCGGTATCGAACTTCGTTTTAGTCCATACTCCGGGGATGGAGGCACTGATGGCTCCGAACCCTCCTGTCTCTAATTCCCAATTTCTGGTGGTGACTGTGGCCACCTTAATGGTTTTGAGGTGACTTGTAAGTTTCCCTATTCTAGTTTTTCGACCGTCCTGTCTTGGCCAGATTAATTCTCCCTTTCCACAGTCTATGAGAATCTCATATTCTTTCATCAGATCATTTCCCATTATTGTACCCTCGTTATTTTTGCACACATAAAACCTCATTGGTATATACAGATTATTTATCTCTACTATCGTGGTCTCACTCAGGTAGGCGGGTGTTTTGTTCCCTCCTATCCCGGTCAGGAAATCATTTTATTTGGAGTGGGTAAGGGTAGGTCGGTGACAGATATAGACGCTCCTGTGTCCACCTGCATCTCACATTGCCTGCCCCCTACTAGTGCCGACACATAAATCCTTCCCTCCTTCTTAACCTTGTGGATGGGGGCTGCAGACCGTCAATCTTGCTGACCCTGGAGGTCCTGTGGCTCCTCTGGTTCTGCTGTGGTCATGGATCGGGTCGGGGGTTTCCTATAGAACATAGAAAAACTACAGCACAAAACAGGCCCTTCGGCCCCACAAGTTGTGCCGAACATCTCCCTACCTTTTAGGCCGACCTATAACCCTCCATCCTATTAAGCTCCATGTACTCATCCAGGAGTCTCTTAAAAGACCCTATTGAGTTTGCCTCCACCACCACTGACGGCAGCCGATTCCACTCTCTGTGTGAAAAACTTCCCCCTAACATTTCCCCTGTACCTACCCCCCAGCACCCTAAACCTGTGTCCTCTTGTAGCAGACATTTCCACCCTGGGAAAAAGCCTCTGAGAGTCCACCCGATCTATGCCTCTCAACATCTTATACACCTCTATTAGGTCTCCTCTCATCCTTCGTCTCTCCAAGGGGAAAAGACCGAGCTCCCTCAGCCTATCCTCATAAGGCATGCCACTCATGCCTTATGAGGATAGGCTTATTCCAACACACTGCTTCTGTGTGTCCATATTTATCACAGTGGCTGCAATGTTTCTCACTGTTCCCAAATCTGTTCCCTTTCCGTGGAGTCCCACAATCCCTCGCAAAGTCTCCTTGCCGGCCACAATTGTGGCAAGTCAGTTTAGACTTTGTTCCTTTCCCATTACTGTCGGCTGCTACTCTTTCTAGCCTTGGTCTTGCCTGGGATTTCTCTTCTCCCGGTACTCCGCTAGCCCACTCTACCAATTCATCGTAATCTTGGGACATAATCACTCCCATTTTTAGGATGACCTGGTGAGCGCTGGAGAGTCCATCCTTAAAAGCCTGGATGAATGCTCAATCCCCTCGACCTGGGTTCCCTTGTCCTGAGCACTCTTGATATACCTGGAACAACCGTTCCCCGTATTCAGAAGCTCCTTTCCCTTTTAACTGTTTTGTTGTGGTAATTCTGCTCCAGTTAGTGGGAGCATTCCCTAATACCCTCTGAATCTCTGCTTTAAACTGGGTGAAGGGTGCCTGTTGGGCATCTATCTCCGATGTTAGGACGACTGCATGTGTCCACCGTCCCCCATTATAATCCTGTGCTGGAGGAGCGGCGGGTCCATCTGCTCCCTGCCTCCACTTATCCGCTGGACAGGCTGCCCTGACCAGCTGGAGTACGTCTCTCAGGTGTAATGCTACTGTGCAGAGGGACCTGGGGGTCCTTGTGCATGAGACGCAAAAACCCAGTCTGCAGGTGCAACAGGTGATCAAGAAGGCAAATGGGATGTTGGCCTATATCGCAAGCGGGATAGAATATACAAGCAGAGATGTCTTGCTGCATCTGTACAGGGCATTGGTGAGGCCGCAGCTGGAATACTGTGTGCAGTATTGGTCCCCTTATTTGCGGAAGGATATATTGGCCTTGGAGGGAGTGCAGAGAAGGTTCACCAGGTTGATACCGGAGATGAGGGGTGTTGATTATGAGGAGAGACTGAGCAGATTGGGTTTGTACTCGTTGGAATTTAGAAGGCTGAGGGGGGATCTTATAGAGACCTATAAGATAATGAAGGGGCTGGATAGGGTCGAGATGGAGAGATTCTTTCCACTTAGAAAGGAAACTAGAACTAGAGGGCACAGCCTCAAAATAAAGGGGGTCAGTTTAGGACAGAGTTGAGGAAGAACTTCTTTTCTCAGAGGGTGGTGAATCTCTGGAATTCTCTGCCCACTGAAGTGGTGGAGGCTACCTCGTTGAATATGTTTAAATCACGGATAGATGGATTCCTGATCGGTAAGGGAATTAGGGGTTATAGGGATCAGGCGGGTAAGTGGAACTGATCCACTTCAGATCAGCCATGATCTTACTGAATGGCGGGGCAGGCTCGAGGGGCTAGATGGCCTACTCCTGCTCCTATTTCTTATGTTCTTATGTTCTCATGTAATTGGTGTCCTATCCAGATTGTGTCTAATTCTTCCCAGAATTTAGTGTTTGCGCTTCTAGGTTGTAATTCACCCAGGGAAGCCATTATCTGCTGTCTCTCACCTCCTCTGAAGGAGCAGTTGGTCCCTGCTGTGCGGACTCATAAGGAGGTAGAGGAACAGTCTCCCCTCTCCATTGCTTTTCTTCTAAAACCTGGTTTTGTTTCTCCAGTTCCCTCACTCAGGATTCTAATTCTCTGATCCTTTCTTTATCTTCACTCCACTTCTTAGTCGAGGCGACTACTTGCTCAATTAGACCAGCTAACTGTTGTGTTAACATTACTCCTATCTTCTTTGTCTTGTTTTTCTTTTCTTTATCTATCCACTCTCTCTGCTGCTCTCGGGTTTGAGAAGTATCCCAGCCATCCTTTTGCATTCTCTTTATTAACTCTTTCCTGTCTGTCATGTAAACCTCAATGAGGGATCCTGCATGTCCCCTTTTAACTTCATTATCTGCCATTTCGCAGACTTCACTAACCCCGGCCACGTTTACTCGTGAGTAAAGTGTGCTCTCTACTGTAGGGACTTCACTACCCCCGGCCACTATTACTATTCTAGCACCGTGTTTCACGACCGTTACAGGGTTTCATGTTATACTCACGGCTTCCACTATTACCACCTCGGCAACGTGCTTCTCCACCGGAGTCCGGTTTAGGTCAGAGTTGATGAAGCTCCTTTTCCGCCCCACTTTTCACAACATTGACCGTACAGTTCCCAACTTTTCAAACTTTCATGCAATCAGATGGCAACTCTGCGTTTGTTCGCCACAGTAAGAAGTTTAACAACACCAGGTTAAAGTCCAACAGGTTTATTTGGTAGCAAAAGCCACACCACATCGCCACCACATAGCCATTATCACATCGTTGTAATCAAGTAGGTGATCGATCGTTAACACATCGTTATAGACAAATACAGGCAGATCCAGACATGAACATGTTAACATCACATTGTCTTATGAATGGATACATTTCCTACATCAGCAATGTGTGGCTTTTGCTACCAAATAAACCTGTTGGACTTTAACCTGGTGTTGTTAAACTTCTTACTGTGTTTATCCCAGTCCAACGCCGGCATCTCCACATCATTTGTTCGCCACTGCAGGGTTTGATGTTAACCGACCTCTGCCACTTGTGCTTCACAATCCTAAGTGCCCTTGGTGTCTCTTTACCCACTTCAATCTCCTGACATTCGCGTGGGAGGTTTCTCCTCTTAACAGCCGGTCTAAGGCAGGGTTTTGAGACAGGCACTACCTTGTCCTCTTGTCGGTCAGCACAAGCAACAGTTACTTATCACTATCAGCAGTTAGTACTTATCACTATATCATACACAACAATACTTATTACTACAAATACCCCTTATGTTTAACCCCTTAAGTTTAACCCCTTGCAAACTGTATTCTTGACCTTGTCTGACTCTCACAGATTCAGTGATCTCTACCCCGGCTCCGATCGTGGCCAATCGATCTCACCAGTAATAGGATCCTGCCGACTACGTCAATTGTTGTGGGAAGTGTGCCACTGAGTCAGGCTTGAAGGTTTCAAGAATACAGTTTTATTTAATGAAGCTTTGTGGAGAAAAGGCACTAACAACTAACCTTCTCTCAATGAGACAATAGGAGCGGTCCAAATTTATACCCTTTACACAATAGACATCTAGCCATTATCACATCGTTGTAATCAAGTAGGTGATTGATCGTTAACACATCGTTATAGACAAATACAGACAGATACAGACATGAACATGTTAACATCGCATTGTCTTATGAATGGATACATTTCCTACATCAGTGGCTATCAATGGTTTTAGTTGTGGCCTATTCATATAGTAATTTACAGTCATTGGATTTCCTGCAGTTATGTATTCCCGATCCCACCTGTAGCTCATCTCATTATCTACCCCTATTGTCCTTATCTTTAAGCCTTGGCTGGCTTCCTGTAGGATTTGATGCCTGCATGTTGAACTTTGAATAGCTGTCTGTCCTTTATGTTTTAATCTCAGGTGTCTGTCTGTACTGAAAGTCAGTGCCCGTTTAATGTCTCTTTCCCAGGTGACTGTTTGTGTGCCAGGCAACCATCTTATGTTTGTGTGCCAGGCAGCCTACCACGGACGTCAAGCTCACCGACCTATAATTTCCTGGGTTATCCCTGCTACCCTTCTTAAACAACGGGACCACATTCGCTATCCTCCAATCCTCAGGGACCTCACCCGTGTCCAAAGAAGCGACAAAGATTTCCGTCAGAGGCCCAGCAATTTCCTCTCTCGTCTCCCTGAGCAGTCGAGGATAGATGCCATCAGGCCCTGGGGCTTTGTCAGTTTTAATGTTCCCATCTGTATATTTTTCCCCCTTCAGAGATCTATAAAATAATGAGGGGCACAGATCAGCTAGATAGTCAATATCTTTTCCCAAAGGTAGGGGAGTCTATAACCAGAGGGCATAAGTTGGAGGTGAGAGGGGAGAGATTCAAAAGTGTCCAGAGGGGCAGTTTTTTCACGCAGAGGATGGTGAGTGTCTGGAACAAGCTGCCAGAGGCAGTCGTAGAGGCGGGTACAATTTTGACTTTTAAAAAGCATTTAAACAGTTACATGGGTACGATGGGTGGTGTTGCTCAGGGATCAGTGCTGGGACCTTTGCCGTTTGTAATATAGATAAATAATTTGGAGGAAAATGTAACTGGTTTGATTAGTACGTTTGCGGACGACACAAAGGTTGGTGGATTTGTGGATAGCGATGAGGACCATCAGAGGATACAGCAGGATATAGATCAGTTAGAGACTTGGGCGAAGAGATGGCAGATGGAGTTTAATCTGGACAAATGTGAGGTAATGCATTTTGGAAGGTCTAATACAGATAGGAAATATACAGTAAATGGCAGAACCCTTCAGAGTATTGATAGGCAGAGGGATCTGGGTGTACAGGTACACAGGTCACTGAAAGTGACAATACAGGTGGAGAAGGTAGTCAAGAAGGCATACGGCATGCTTGCCTTCATCAGCTGGGGTATTGAGTTTAAAAATTGGCCAGTCATGTTGCAGCTTTATAGAACCTTAGTTAGGCCACACTTGGAATATAGTGTTCAATTCTGGTCGCCACACTATCAGAAGGATGTGGAAGCTTTGGAGAGGGTACAGAAAAGATTTACCAGGATGTTGCCTGGTATGGAGGGCATTAGCTATGAGGAGAGGTTGGAGAAACTTGGTTTGTTCTCACTGGAACGACGGAGGTTGAGGGGAGACCTGATAGAAGTCTACAAGATTATGAGAGGCATGGACAGAGTGGATAGTCAGAAGCTTTTTCCCAGGGTGGAAGAGTCAATTACTCGGGGGCACAGGTTTAAGGTGCGAGGGGCAAGGTTTAAAGGAGATGTACGAGTCAGATTGTTTACACAGAGAGTAGTGGGTGCCTGGAACTCGTTGCCGGGGGAGTGGAAGCGGATACAATAGTGACTTTTAAGGGGCATCTTGACAAATACATGAATAGGATGGGAATAGAGGTATATGGTCCCCGGAAGGGTAGGGGGTTTTAGTTCAGTCGGGCAGCATGGTCGGTGCAGGTTTGGAGGGGCCGAAGGGCCTGTTCCTATGCTGTAATTTTCTTTGTTCTTTGTTCTTAAGTCCTGCCCTGGTTCAATCTACCAAAATGCATCACAGAACATAGACCAGTACAGCACAGAACAGGCCCTTCGGCCCACGATGTTGTGCTGAGCTTTATCTGAAACCAAGATCAAGCTATCCCACTCCCTATCATCCTGGTGTGCTCCATGTGCCTATCCAATAACCGCTTAAATGTTTCTAAAGTGTCTGACTCCACTATCACTGCAGGCAGTCCATTCCACACCCCAACCACTCTCTGCGTAAAGAACCTACCTCTGATATCCTTCCTGTATCTCCCACCATGAACCCTATAGTTATGCCCCCTTGTAATAGCTCCATCCACCCGAGGAAATAGTCTTTGAACGTTCACTCTATCTATCCCCTTCATCATTTTATAAACCTCTATTAAGTCTCCCCTCAGCCTCCTCCGTTCCAGAGAGAACAGCCCGAGCTCCCTCAACCTTTCCTCATAAGACCTACCCTCCAAACCAGGCAGCATCCTGGTAAATCTCCTCTGCACTCTTTCCAGCACTTCCACATCCTTCTTATAGTGAGGTGACCAGAACTGCACACAATATTCCAAATGTGGTCTCACCAAGGTCCTGTACAGTTGCAGCATAACCCCACGGCTCTTAAACTCCAACCCCCTGTTAATAAAAGCGAACACAAAGAACAAAGAACAAAGAACAAAGAACAATACAGCACAGGAACAGGCCCTTCGGCCCTCCAAGCCCGCGCCGCTCCCCGGTCCAGGATTGAATCCTGAATCCAGGATCCCCGCCCAATTTTCCAGCCTATCTACATACCAATATCCTATCCACCGAGCTGTCCCTCACAGCTACGATGCTTTGTTCATTACAACCTATTAACTCACCCCCACCCCCCCATTCCAGACCATGTGATCTCCAGGGAGAGGCGAAAACCCAGAGTGAAAAACCCCAGGGCCAATATGGGGAAAAAAAAAAATCTGGGAAATTCCTCTCCGACCCCCTGAGGCGATCGAAACGAGTCCAGGAGATCACAATGGCCCTGATCGGAAAATGCTTCCCAACCCTAGTCATTTCCACTTCCACGAACACCATATGAATTCCCTGCCCCCGAGACAGGTTCCCAACTATCCGCAGTCTCGCTCTGTACTGGCACCAGCAAGATGATCATAGAATGAAGCCTTGAAACGAGAAACAAGGAACAATTAGCCCGCGCCGCTCCCTGGTCCAAACTAGACCACTCTTTTGTATCCCTCCATTCCCACTCCGGTCATATAGCTGTCTAGATAAGTCTTAAACGTTCCCAGTGTGTCCGCCTCCACCACCTTGCCCGGCAACACATTCCAGGCCCCCACGACCCTCTGTGTGAAATATGTCCTTCTGATATCTGTGTTAAACCTCCCCCCCTTCAAAGAACAAAGAACAAAGAACAGTACAGCACAGGAAACAGGCCTTCGGCCCTCCAAGCCTGTGCCGCTCCTTGGTCCAACTAGACCAATCGTTTGTATCCCTCCATTCCCAGGCTGCTCATGTGACTATCCAGGTAAGTCTTAAACGATGTCAGCGTGCCTGCCTCCACCACCCTACTTGGCAGCGCATTCCAGGCCCCCACCACCCTCTGTGTAAAAAACGTCCCTTTGATGTCTGAGTTATACTTCGCCCCTCTCAGCTTGAGCCCGTGACCCCTCGTGATCGTCACCTCCGACCTGGGAAAAAGCTTCCCACTGTTCACCCTATCTATACCCTTCATAATCTTGTATACCTCTATTAGATCTCCCCTCATTCTCCGTCTTTCCAAGGAGAACAACCCCAGTCTACCCAATCTCTCCTCATAGCTAAGACCCTCCATACCAGGCAACATCCTGGTAAACCTTCTCTGCACTCTCTCCAATGCCTCCACGTCCTTCTGGTAGTGCGGCGACCAGAACTGGACGCAGTACTCCAAATGCGGCCTAACCAGCGTTCTATACAGCTGCATCATCAGACTCCAGCTTTTATACTCTATACCCCGTCCTATAAAGGCAAGCATACCATATGCCTTCTTCACCACCTTCTCCACCTGTGTTGCCACCTTCAAGGATTTGTGGACTTGCACACCTAGGTCCCTCTGTGTTTCTATACTCCTGATGACTCTGCCATTTATTGCATAACTCCTCCCTACATTATTTCTTCCAAAATGCATCACTTCGCATTTATCCGGATTAAATTCCATCTGCCACCTCTCCGCCCAATTTTCTAGCCTATCTATATCCTGCTGTATTGTCCGACAATGCTCTTCGCTATCCGCAATTCCAGCCATCTTTGTGTCATCCGCAAACTTGCTGATTACACCAGTTACACCTTCTTCCAAATCATTTATATATATCACAAATAGCAGAGGTCCCAGTACAGAGCCCTGCGGAACACCACTGGTCACAGACCTCCAGCCGGAAAAAGACCCTTCGACCACTACCCTCTGTCTCCTATGGCCAAGCCAGTTCTCCACCCATCGAGCCACTTCTCCTTGTATCCCATGAGCCTTAACCTTCTTAACCAACCTGCCATGAGGGACTTTGTCAAATGCCTTACTGAAATCCATATAGACGACATCCACAGCCCTTCCTTCATCAACCGTTTTTGTCACTTCCTCAAAAAACTCCACCAAATTTGTAAGGCACGACCTCCCTCTTACAAAACCATGCTGTCTGTCACTAATGAGATTGTTCCGTTCTAAATGCACATACATCCTGTCTCTAAGAATCCTCTCCAACAACTTCCCTACCACGGACGTCAAGCTCACCGGCCTATAATTTCCTGGGTTATCCCTGCTACCCTTCTTAAACAACGGGACCACATTCGCTATCCTCCAATCCTCAGGGACCTCACCCGTGTCCAAAGAAGCGACAAAGATTTCCGTCAGAGGCCCAGCAATTTCCTCTCTCGTCTCCCTGAGCAGTCGAGGATAGATGCCATCAGGCCCTGGGGCTTTGTCAGTTTTAATGTTCCCTAAAAAACCTAACACTTCCTCTCTCGTAATGGAGATTTTCTCTAACGGGTCAACACCTCCCTCCGAGACACTCCCGGTTAACACGCCCCTCTCCTTCGTGAATACCGATGCAAAGTATTCATTTAGGATCTCCCCTATTCCCTTGGGTTCTAAGCATAATTCCCCTCCTTTGTCCCTGAGAGGTCCGATTTTCTCCCTGACAACTCTTTTGTTCCTAACGTATGAATAGAATGCCTTAGGATTCTCCTTAATCCTGCCTGCCAAGAACATCTCGTGCCCTCTTTTTGCCCTTCTAACTCCCCGTTTGAGATCTTTCCTACTCTCTCTGTATTCCTCCAGAGCTCCATCTGTTTTCAGTTGCCTGGACTTAACGTACGCCTCCCTTTTCATTTTAATCAGATCCTCAATTTCCCTGGTTATCCACGGCTCTCGAATCCTACCTTTCCTATCTTTCCTTTTTTCAGGCACATGCCTATCCTGCAGCCTTATCAATAGTTCCTTAAAAGACTCCCACATGCCAGACGCGGACTTACCCTCGAACATCCTCTCCCAATCAACATCCACCAATTCCTGCCTAATCCCGCTATAGTCAGCCTTCCCCCAATTTAGCACCCTGCCCGTAGGACAGCACTCATCCTTGTCCATTACTATCCTAAAGTTAACAGAGTTGTGGTCACTATTTGCCACATGTTCCCCTACCGAAACTTTGACGACCTGACCGGGCTCATTTCCCAGAACTAGGTCCAGTATAGCCCCCTCTCTAGTCGGGCTATCTACATACTGTTCCAAAGAACCTTCCAGTACGCATTTTACAAATTCCTCCCCGTCCGGTCCCCCAGCTCTAAGCACTTTCCAGTCTGTGCCAGGGAAATTAAAGTCCCCCACTACAACAACCCTATGTTTTCTGCACCTATCCAGAATCTCCTGACATATCCTTTCCTCCACTTCCCGTGGGCTGTTGGGTGGTCTGTAGTACACCCCCAGCATAGTGACTGCACCCTTCCTGTTTCTGAGTTCCACCCACAGCGACTCAGTACATGACCCCTCTAAGTTGTCTACCCTCTGCACCGCGGTAATATGCTCCTTAACTAATATCGCTACTCCCCCACCTTTTTTAGCCCCTCCTCTGTCTCGCCTAAAACACTGATACCCCGGAATATTCAGCTGCCAGTCCTGTCCTTCTTTTAACCAAGTTTCCGTCACCGCAACCACATCCAAATTCCGCATAAGCATTAAGGCCCTAAGTTCGTCTGTTTTACCCGTTACACTCCTCGCATTGAAGCAGATGCACTCCAGACCTCCAGGCCCAGTCAGGTCCTCCTCCTCCAGAGTGCTCCTCTTCTTAGCTAGCCTTGCCCTGGCCCCCAGCTCGACCCCAGCCTCAGTATTTACTGACCTCCTGTTTTGTTCCCCACCCCCCTGCCACACTAGTTTAAATCCTGCCGAAACACTCGAGCAAAACTCCCAGCCAGGATATTTGCTCCCTTCCAGTTAAGGTGTAACCCATCCTTTCTGTACAGTTGCCATCCTGACTTGAAGATTTCCCAGTTATCTATGACTTTAAAACCCTCCCTCTTGCACCAGTCCTTTAGCCACGCGTTCAACTGTAGAATCTCCCTGTTCCGAGCCTCACTTGCACTCGGCACCGGGAGCAGTCCAGAGATTGCTACACTGGAGGTCTTACTTTTTAGCCTAGCACCCAACTCCCTGAATTTCTCTCGTATGACCCCCCTGCTCTTCCTACCTACATCATTTCCCCCAATGTGTACAATCACATCCGTTTGACTACCTTCCTTTTTAAATATGCTTCCTACCCTCTCGGAGACATCCAGTACCCCGGCACCAGGGAGGCAGACTACCATCCTGGATTCTCGTTCAGTCCCACAGAAGCGCCTGTCCGTGTCTCTAACTATTGCGTCCCCCACAACTATCGCTCTCCTAAACCCCTTCTTTCCCTTCCGGACCCCTGAGCCTGTCCCCGTGGAGGCGATCTGGTCCTCGTGGCTTACCCCTGGAGGGTCATCCCCCTCCACAGAATCCAAAACAATATACCTATTGTGGAGGGGGACAACCACAGGGGATCCCTCCACAGACTGCTCACTCCCTTCCCTTCTCCCATCTGTTGCCCATCCCTTTCTCTTATGGGAGACTGCCACTGGGGTGCTTTCTGGCACATCACCCTTCTGACTATTACCCCTCCTAACCGTGACCCACGTGTCTTCCTTCCGAGACCCTGGTGTCACTACCTGACTATAACTTTTATCTATGACTCTCTCATTTTCCCTAACTAAACTGAGTTCATCGAGCCTCAGCTCCAGCTCCCTTACACGATCCTTCAGGAGATGCAGTTCCACACATCTGGCACAGATATGGACTTCCGGGAGGCAAGTTGTCTCCAGGAACTCCCACATCCCACACCGAATGCAGTATACTGGCCTCCCACTCATACCAGCCATGTCCTTTTTAGTTTTGGGGATAAAACAAAAAGGGGGTGTAACCGAAGAAAAACAAACAAACAACCTTCCTCGCCTTCGCCGAAGCCCTGTGAGCCAAAGCCCTTTTAGCTCTCACTCTGCCCCCTGCTCACTCCACTGCCCGCTAACGACGCTGCCCGCTCAAAGGTGCGGCCTACTTTTAAACCCTCCAAAACCTTCCCAGGCTGCTGCTGGGCCTATTTCCTGTTTAGAAAAAAAAACCTCCGATTTTTTTCACTAATTGAACTGAAAAATAATTAAATAAATTAATTACTCTACTGCAGCCCGAGCAGCACTCCCACAGTGAGACACCAACTGTCACACTCCACTGCAGCCCGAGCAGCACTCCCTCACTGAGACACCAACTGTCACTCTCTACTGCAGCCCGAGCAGCACTCCCACAGTGAGACACCAACTGTCACACTCCACTGCAGCCCGAGCAGCACTCCCTCACTGAGACACCAACTGTCACACTCTACTGCAGCCCGAGCAGCACTCCCTCACTGAGACACCAACTGTCACTCTCCACTGCAGCCCGAGCAGCACTCCCTCACTGAGACACCAACTGTCACTCTCTACTGCAGCCCGAGCAGCACTCCCACAGTGAGACACCAACTGTCACACTCCACTGCAGCCCGAGCAGCACTCCCACAGTGAGACACCAACTGTCACACTCCACTGCAGCCCGAGCAGCACTCCCTCACTGAGACACCAACTGTCACACTCTACTGCAGCCCGAGCAGCACTCCCTCACTGAGACACCAACTGTCACACTCTACTGCAGCCCGAGCAGCACTCCCTCACTGAGACACCAACTGTCACACTCCACTGCAGCCCGAGCAGCACTCCCTCACTGAGACACCAACTGTCACACTCCACTGCAGCCCGAGCAGCACTCCCTCACTGAGACACCAACTGTCACACTCCAATGGTCTTCTTCACAGCTCTATCCACTTGAGTGGCAACCTTTAGAGATCTGTGGATATGGACCCCAAGATCTCTCTGTTCCTCCACAGTCTTCAGAACCCTACCTTTGACCCTGTAATCCACATTTAAATTAGTCCTACCAAAATGAATCACCTCACATTTATCAGGGTTAAACTCCATTTGCCATTTTTCAGCCCAGCTTTGCATCCTATCTATGTCTCTTTGCAGCCTACAACAGCCCTCCACCTCATCCACTACTCCACCAATCTTGGTGTCATCAGCAAATTTACTGATCCACCCTTCAGCCCCCTCCTCTAAGTCATTAATAAAAATCACAAAGAGCAGAGGACCAAGCACTGATCCCTGCGGCACTCCGCTAGCAACCTGCCTCCAGTCCGAAAATTTTCCATCCACCACCACCCTCTGTCTTCGATCAGACAGCCAGTTACCTATCCAATCGGCCAACTTTCCCTCTATCCCACACCTCCTCACTTTCATCATAAGCCGACCATGGGGGACCTTATCAAACGCCTTACTAAAATCCATGTATATGACATCAACTGCCCTACCTTCATCAACACACTTAGTTACCTCCTCAAAAAATTCAATCAAATTTGTGAGGCACGACTTGCCCTTCACGAATCCGTGCTGACTATCCCGGATTAATCCGCATCTTTCTAAATGGTCGTAAATCCCATCCCTAAGGACCTTTTCCATCAATTTACCAACCACCGAAGTAAGACTAACCGGTCTATAATCATCTCACATTTATCTAAATTAAACTCCATCTGCCATTCGTCAGCCCACTGGCCTAATTGATCAAGAACCCGTTGCAATCTGAGATAACCTTCTTCACTGTGCACTATGCCACCATCTTGGTGTCATCTGCAAACTTACATAAGAACATAAGGACATGAACTAGGAGCAGGAGTCGGCCATCTGGCCCCTCGAGCCTGCTCCGCCATTCAATAAGATCATGGCTGATCTTTTTGTGAACTCAGCTCCACTTACCCGCCCGCTCACCATAACCTTTAATTCCTTTACTGTTCAAAAATTTATGTATTCTTGCCTTAAAAACATTCAATGAGGTAGCCTCAACTGCTTCACTGGGCAGGGAATTCCACAGATTCACAACCCTTTGTGTGAAGAAGTTCCTCCTCAACTCATTCCGAAATCGGCTTCCCCTTATTTTGAGGCCATGCCCCCTAGTTCTCGTTTCACCTGCCAGTGGAAACAACTTCCCTGCTTCTATCTTATCTATTCCCTTCATAATCTTATATGTTTCTGTAAGATCTCCCCTCATTCTTCTGAATTCCAATGAGTACCAGCCCCAGTCTACTCAGTCTCTTCTCATAAGCCAACCCTCTCAACTCTGGAATCAACCTAGTGAATCTCCTCTGCACCCCCTCCAGTGCCAGTATATCCTTTCTCAAGTAAGGAGACCAGAACTGTACACAGTACTCCAGGTGTGGCCTCACCAGCACCTTATACAGCTGCAACATAACCTCACTGTTTTTAAACTCCATCCCTCTAGCAATGAAGGACAAAATTCCATTTGCCTTCTTAATTAGTGGGATTAGTGGGCAGCACGGTAGCTCAGTGGTTAGCACTGCTGCTTCACAGCTCCAGGGACCTGGGTTCGATTCCCGGCTTGGGTCACTGTCTGTGTGGAGTTTGCACATTCTCCTCGTGTCTGCGTGGGTTTCCTCCGGGTGCTCCGGTTTCCTCCCACACTCCAAAGATATGCGCGTTAGGTTGATTGGCCTCACATTTACCAACATTGTTCTCAATCTGCCAGACCCTCGCCCACTCACTTAGACTATCGATATCCCTTTGCAGAGTTTCAGCATCCTCTGCACACTTTGCTCTTCCACCCATCTTAGTGTCATCTGCGAATTTTGACACACTACATTTGGTCCCCAACTCCAAATCATCCCAACACTGATCCCTGAGGCACACCACCAGTCACTGATCGCCAACCAGAAAAACACCCATTTACCCCCACTCTTTGCTTTCTGTCAGTTAACCAATCCTCTATCCATGCTAATACATTACCCGTAACACCATGCACATTTATCTTATGCAGCAGTCTTTGATGCGGCACCTTGTCAAATGCCTTCTGGAAATCCAGATACACCACATCCACAGGTTCCCCATTGTCCACTGCACATGTAATGTTCTCAAAGAATTCCACCAAATTAGTCAAACATGACCTGCCCTTCATCAACCCATGCTGCGTCTTACCAATGGGACAATTTATATCCAGATGTCTCGCTATTTCTTCCTTGATGATAGATTCAAGCATTTTCCCTGCTACAGAAGTTAAGCTAACCGGCCTATAGTTACCTGCCTTTTCCCTATCTCCTTTCTTAAACAGTAGCGTCACAGTTTACTAACCATGTCTCCTATATTCTCATCCAAATCATTAATATAAATGACAAATAACAATGGCCCCAGCACTGATCCGTGAAGCACGCTGCAGGCCAAACTAATCACAGTGCAATTAGTCTACTGTTGTTACTGGGCTTTTGGGAGAGAGTGGGGCAGTGAGATTAGTTTGGGATTGATACAGGGCTATGGGGAGAGAGCGGGGCAGTGAGATTAGTTTGGGGATTGATACAGGGCTATGGGGAGAGAGCGGGGCAGTGAGATTAGTTTGGGGATTGATACAGGGCTATGGGGAGAGAGCGGGGCAGTGAGATTAGTTTGGGATTGATACAGGGCTATGGGGAGAGAGCGGGGCAGTGGGATTAGTTTGGGGATTGATACAGGGCTATGGGGAGAGAGCGGGGCAGTGGGATTAGTTTGGGATTGATACAGGGCTATGGGGAGAGAGCGGGGCAGTGAGATTAGTTTGGGATTGATACAGGGCTATGGGGAGAGAGCGGGGCAGTGAGATTAGTTTGGGGATTGATACAGGGCTATGGGGAGAGAGCGGGGCAGTGAGATTAGTTTGGGATTGATACAGGGCTATGGGGAGAGAGCGGGGCAGTGAGATTAGTTTGGGGATTGATACAGGGCTATGGGGAGAGAGCGGGGCAGTGGGATTAGTTTGGGATTGATACAGGGCTATGGGGAGAGAGCGGGGCAGTGAGATTAGTTTGGGATTGATACAGGGCTATGGGGAGAGGGCGGGGCAGTGGGATTAGTTTGGGATTGATACAGGGC
The DNA here is from genome assembly GCF_964213995.1 of Mustelus asterias. Taxonomy (NCBI): domain Eukaryota; kingdom Metazoa; phylum Chordata; class Chondrichthyes; order Carcharhiniformes; family Triakidae; genus Mustelus; species Mustelus asterias. Next base: position 48,786 of record NW_027590716.1, read on the forward strand.
TATGGGGAGAGAGTGGGGCAGTGAGATTAGTTTGGGATTGATACAGGGCTATGGGGAGAGGGCGGGGCAGTGGGAATAGTTTGGGATTGATACAGGGCTATGGGGAGAGAGCGGAGCAGTGGGATTAGTTTGGGATTGATACAGGGCTATGGGGAGAGGGCGGGGCAGTGGGAATAGTTTGGGATTGATACAGGGCTATGGGGAGAGAGCGGGGCAGTGGGATTAGTTTGGGGATTGATACAGGGCTATGGGGAGAGGGCGGGGCAGTGGGAATAGTTTGGGATTGATACAGGGCTATGGGGAGAGAGCGGGGCAGTGAGATTAGTTTGGGATTGATACAGGGCTATGGGGAGAGGGCGGGGCAGTGGGAATAGTTTGGAATTGATACAGGGCTATGGGGACTGTGGGGCAGTGGGATTAGTTTGGGATTGATACAGGGCTCTGGGGAGAGAGCGGGGCAGTGGGATTAGTTTGGGGATTGATACAGGGCTATGAGTAGAGAGCGGGGCAATGGGATTAGTTTTGGGATTGATACAGGGCTATGGGGCGAAAGCGGGGCAGTGGGATTAGTTTGGGGATTGATACAGGGCTATGGGGAGAGAGCGGGGCAGTGGGATTAGTTTGGGATTGATACAGGGCTATGGGGAGAGAGCGGGGCAGTGAGATTAGTTTGGGATTGATACAGGGCTATGGGGAGAGGGCGGGGCAGAGGGATTAGTTTGGGATTGATACAGGGCTATGGGGAGAGAGCGGGGCAGTGAGATTAGTTTGGGATTGATACAGGGCTATGGGGAGAGGGCGGGGCAGTGGGAATAGTTTGGGATTGATACAGGGCTATAGGGAGAGAGCGGAGCAGTGGGATTAGTTTGGGATTGATACAGGGCTATGGGGAGAGGGCGGGGCAGTGGGAATAGTTTGGGATTGATACAGGGCTACGGGGAGAGAGCGGGGCAGTGGGATTAGTTTGGGGATTGATACAGGGCTATGGGGAGAGGGCGGGGCAGTGGGATTAGTTTGGGATTGATACAGGGCTATGGGGAGACAGCGGGGCAGTAGGATTAGTTTGGGGATTGATACGGGGCTATGCGGAGAGAGCGGGGCAGTGGGATTCGTTTGGGGATTGATACTGGGCTATGGGGAGGGAGCGGGGCAATGGGATTAGTTTTGGGATTGATACAGGGCTATGGGGAGAAAGCGGGGCAGTGGGATTAGTTTGGGATTGATACAGGGCTATGGGGAGAGAGCGGGGCAGTGGGATTAGTTTGGGATTGATACAGGGCTATGGGGAGAGAGCGGGGCAGTGGGATTAGTTTGGGGATTGATACAGGGCTATGCGGAGAGAGCGGGGCAGTGGGATTAGTTTGGGGATTTATACAGGGCTATGAGGAGAGAGCGGGGCAATGGGATTAGTTTTGGGATTGATACAGGGCTATGGGGAGAAAGCGGGGCAGTGGGATTAGTTTGGGATTGATACAGGGCTATGGGGAGAGAGCGGGGCAATGGGATTAGTTTTGGGATTGATACAGGGCTATGGGGAGAAAGCGGGGCAATGGGATTAGTTTTGGGATTGATACAGGGCTATGGGGAGAAAGCGGGGCAATGGGATTAGTTTGGGATTGATCCTGGGTTTAGGGGGGAGAGCAGGGCAGTGGGATTAGTTTGGGATTGATACAGGGCTATGGGGAGAGAGCGGGGCAGTGAGATTAGTTTGGGATTGATACAGGGCTATGGGGAGAGAGCGGGGCAGTGAGATTAGTTTGGGGATTGATACAGGGCTATGGGGAGAGAGCGGGGCAGTGAGATTAGTTTGGGATTGATACAGGGCTATGGGGAGAGAGCGGGGCAGTGAGATTAGTTTGGGGATTGATACAGGGCTATGGGGAGGGAGCGGGGCAATGGGATTAGTTTTGGGATTGATACAGGGCTATGGGGAGAAAGCGGGGCAGTGGGATTAGTTTGGGATTGATACAGGGCTATGGGGAGAGAGCGGGGCAGTGGGATTAGTTTGGGATTGATACAGGGCTATGGGGAGAGAGCGGGGCAGTGGGATTAGTTTGGGGATTGATACAGGGCTATGCGGAGAGAGCGGGGCAGTGGGATTAGTTTGGGGATTTATACAGGGCTATGAGGAGAGAGCGGGGCAATGGGATTAGTTTTGGGATTGATACAGGGCTATGGGGAGAAAGCGGGGCAGTGGGATTAGTTTGGGATTGATACAGGGCTATGGGGAGAGAGCGGGGCAATGGGATTAGTTTTGGGATTGATACAGGGCTATGGGGAGAAAGCGGGGCAATGGGATTAGTTTTGGGATTGATACAGGGCTATGGGGAGAAAGCGGGGCAATGGGATTAGTTTGGGATTGATCCTGGGTTTAGGGGGGAGAGCAGGGCAGTGGGATTAGTTTGGGATTGATACAGGGCTATGGGGAGAGAGCGGGGCAGTGAGATTAGTTTGGGATTGATACAGGGCTATGGGGAGAGAGCGGGGCAGTGAGATTAGTTTGGGGATTGATACAGGGCTATGGGGAGAGAGCGGGGCAGTGAGATTAGTTTGGGATTGATACAGGGCTATGGGGAGAGAGCGGGGCAGTGAGATTAGTTTGGGGATTGATACAGGGCTATGGGGAGAGAGCGGGGCAGTGGGATTAGTTTGGGATTGATACAGGGCTATGGGGAGAGAGCGGGGCAGTGAGATTAGTTTGGGATTGATACAGGGCTATGGGGAGAGGGCGGGGCAGAGGGATTAGTTTGGGATTGATACAGGGCTATGGGGAGAGAGCGGGGCAGTGAGATTAGTTTGGGATTGATACAGGGCTATGGGGAGAGGGCGGGGCAGTGGGAATAGTTTGGGATTGATACAGGGCTAGAGGGAGAGAGCGGATCAGTGGGATTAGTTTGGGATTGATACAGGGCTATGGGGAGAGGGCGGGGCAGTGGGAATAGTTTGGGATTGATACAGGGCTACGGGGAGAGAGCGGGGCAGTGGGATTAGTTTGGGGATTGATACAGGGCTATGGGGAGAGGGCGGGGCAGTGGGATTAGTTTGGGATTGATACAGGGCTATGGGGAGACAGCGGGGCAGTAGGATTAGTTTGGGGATTGATACGGGGCTATGCGGAGAGAGCGGGGCAGTGGGATTCGTTTGGGGATTGATACTGGGCTATGGGGAGGGAGCGGGGCAATGGGATTAGTTTTGGGATTGATACAGGGCTATGGGGAGAAAGCGGGGCAGTGGGATTAGTTTGGGATTGATACAGGGCTATGGGGAGAGAGCGGGGCAGTGGGATTAGTTTGGGATTGATACAGGGCTATGGGGAGAGAGCGGGGCAGTGGGATTAGTTTGGGGATTGATACAGGGCTATGCGGAGAGAGCGGGGCAGTGGGATTAGTTTGGGGATTTATACAGGGCTATGAGGAGAGAGCGGGGCAATGGGATTAGTTTTGGGATTGATACAGGGCTATGGGGAGAAAGCGGGGCAGTGGGATTAGTTTGGGATTGATACAGGGCTATGGGGAGAGAGCGGGGCAATGGGATTAGTTTTGGGATTGATACAGGGCTATGGGGAGAAAGCGGGGCAATGGGATTAGTTTTGGGATTGATACAGGGCTATGGGGAGAAAGCGGGGCAATGGGATTAGTTTGGGATTGATCCTGGGTTTAGGGGGGAGAGCAGGGCAGTGGGATTAGTTTGGGATTGATACAGGGCTATGGGGAGAGAGCGGGGCAGTGAGATTAGTTTGGGATTGATACAGGGCTATGGGGAGAGAGCGGGGCAGTGAGATTAGTTTGGGGATTGATACAGGGCTATGGGGAGAGAGCGGGGCAGTGAGATTAGTTTGGGATTGATACAGGGCTATGGGGAGAGAGCGGGGCAGTGAGATTAGTTTGGGGATTGATACAGGGCTATGGGGAGGGAGCGGGGCAATGGGATTAGTTTTGGGATTGATACAGGGCTATGGGGAGAAAGCGGGGCAGTGGGATTAGTTTGGGATTGATACAGGGCTATGGGGAGAGAGCGGGGCAGTGGGATTAGTTTGGGATTGATACAGGGCTATGGGGAGAGAGCGGGGCAGTGGGATTAGTTTGGGGATTGATACAGGGCTATGCGGAGAGAGCGGGGCAGTGGGATTAGTTTGGGGATTTATACAGGGCTATGAGGAGAGAGCGGGGCAATGGGATTAGTTTTGGGATTGATACAGGGCTATGGGGAGAAAGCGGGGCAGTGGGATTAGTTTGGGATTGATACAGGGCTATGGGGAGAGAGCGGGGCAATGGGATTAGTTTTGGGATTGATACAGGGCTATGGGGAGAAAGCGGGGCAATGGGATTAGTTTTGGGATTGATACAGGGCTATGGGGAGAAAGCGGGGCAATGGGATTAGTTTGGGATTGATCCTGGGTTTAGGGGGGAGAGCAGGGCAGTGGGATTAGTTTGGGATTGATACAGGGCTATGGGGAGAGAGCGGGGCAGTGAGATTAGTTTGGGATTGATACAGGGCTATGGGGAGAGAGCGGGGCAGTGAGATTAGTTTGGGGATTGATACAGGGCTATGGGGAGAGAGCGGGGCAGTGAGATTAGTTTGGGATTGATACAGGGCTATGGGGAGAGAGCGGGGCAGTGAGATTAGTTTGGGGATTGATACAGGGCTATGGGGAGAGAGCGGGGCAGTGGGATTAGTTTGGGATTGATACAGGGCTATGGGGAGAGAGCGGGGCAGTGAGATTAGTTTGGGATTGATACAGGGCTATGGGGAGAGGGCGGGGCAGTGGGATTAGTTTGGGATTGATACAGGGCTATGGGGAGAGAGCGGGGCAGTGAGATTAGTTTGGGATTGATACAGGGCTATGGGGAGAGGGCGGGGCAGTGGGAATAGTTTGGGATTGATACAGGGCTATGGGGAGAGAGCGGAGCAGTGGGATTAGTTTGGGATTGATACAGGGCTATGGGGAGAGGGCGGGGCAGTGGGAATAGTTTGGGATTGATACAGGGCTATGGGGAGAGAGCGGGGCAGTGGGATTAGTTTGGGGATTGATACAGGGCTATGGGGAGAGGGCGGGGCAGTGGGAATAGTTTGGGATTGATACAGGGCTATGGGGAGAGAGCGGGGCAGTGAGATTAGTTTGGGATTGATACAGGGCTATGGGGAGAGGGCGGGGCAGTGGGAATAGTTTGGAATTGATACAGGGCTATGGGGACTGTGGGGCAGTGGGATTAGTTTGGGATTGATACAGGGCTCTGGGGAGAGAGCGGGGCAGTGGGATTAGTTTGGGGATTGATACAGGGCTATGAGTAGAGAGCGGGGCAATGGGATTAGTTTTGGGATTGATACAGGGCTATGGGGCGAAAGCGGGGCAGTGGGATTAGTTTGGGGATTGATACAGGGCTATGGGGAGAGAGCGGGGCAGTGGGATTAGTTTGGGATTGATACAGGGCTATGGGGAGAGAGCGGGGCAGTGAGATTAGTTTGGGATTGATACAGGGCTATGGGGAGAGGGCGGGGCAGAGGGATTAGTTTGGGATTGATACAGGGCTATGGGGAGAGAGCGGGGCAGTGAGATTAGTTTGGGATTGATACAGGGCTATGGGGAGAGGGCGGGGCAGTGGGAATAGTTTGGGATTGATACAGGGCTATAGGGAGAGAGCGGAGCAGTGGGATTAGTTTGGGATTGATACAGGGCTATGGGGAGAGAGCGGGGCAGTGAGATTAGTTTGGGATTGATACAGGGCTACGGGGAGAGAGCGGGGCAGTGGGATTAGTTTGGGGATTGATACAGGGCTATGGGGAGAGGGCGGGGCAGTGGGATTAGTTTGGGATTGATACAGGGCTATGGGGAGACAGCGGGGCAGTAGGATTAGTTTGGGGATTGATACGGGGCTATGCGGAGAGAGCGGGGCAGTGGGATTCGTTTGGGGATTGATACTGGGCTATGGGGAGGGAGCGGGGCAATGGGATTAGTTTTGGGATTGATACAGGGCTATGGGGAGAAAGCGGGGCAGTGGGATTAGTTTGGGATTGATACAGGGCTATGGGGAGAGAGCGGGGCAGTGGGATTAGTTTGGGATTGATACAGGGCTATGGGGAGAGAGCGGGGCAGTGGGATTAGTTTGGGGATTGATACAGGGCTATGCGGAGAGAGCGGGGCAGTGGGATTAGTTTGGGGATTTATACAGGGCTATGAGGAGAGAGCGGGGCAATGGGATTAGTTTTGGGATTGATACAGGGCTATGGGGAGAAAGCGGGGCAGTGGGATTAGTTTGGGATTGATACAGGGCTATGGGGAGAGAGCGGGGCAATGGGATTAGTTTTGGGATTGATACAGGGCTATGGGGAGAAAGCGGGGCAATGGGATTAGTTTTGGGATTGATACAGGGCTATGGGGAGAAAGCGGGGCAATGGGATTAGTTTGGGATTGATCCTGGGTTTAGGGGGGAGAGCAGGGCAGTGGGATTAGTTTGGGATTGATACTGGGTTTAGGGGGGAGAGCAGGGCAGTGGGATCAGTTTGGGATTGATACAGGGCTATGGGGAGAGAGCGGGGCAGTGGGATTAGTTCGGATTGATACAAGGCTATGGGGAGAGAGCGGGGCAGTGGGATTAGTTTCGGATTGATACAGGGCTATGGGGAGAGAGCGGGGCAGTGGGATTAGTTTGGGGATTTATACAGGGCTATGAGGAGAGAGCGGGGCAGTGGGATTAGTTTGGGGATTGATACAGGGCTATGCGGAGAGAGCGGGGCAGTGGGATTAGTTTGGGGATTTATACAGGGCTATGGGGAGAGAGCGGGGGCATTGGGAATAGTTTGGGATTGATACAGGGCAATGGGGAGAGAGCGGGGCAGTGGGATTAGTTTGGGATTGATACAGGGCTATGGGGAGAGAGCGGGGCAGTGGGATTAGTTTGGGATTGATACAGGGCTATGGGGAGAGAGCGGGGCAATGGGATTAGTTTTGGGATTGATACAGGGCTATGGGGAGAAAGCGGGGCAATGGGATTAGTTTTGGGATTGATACAGGGCTATGGGGAGAAAGCGGGGCAATGGCATTAGTTTGGGATTGATCCTGGGTTTAGGGGGGAGAGCAGGGTAGTGGGATTAGTTTGGGATTGATACTGGGTTTAGGGGGGAGAGCAGGGCAGTGGTATCAGTTTGGGATTGATACAGGGCTATGGGGAGAGAGCGGGGCAGTGGGATTTGTTGGGATTGATACAAGGCTATGGGGAGAGAGCGGGGCAGTGGGATTAGTTTCGGATTGATACAGGGCTATGGGGAGAGAGCGGGGCAGTGGGAATAGTTTCGGATTGATACAGGGCTATGGGGAGAGAGCGGGGCAGTGGGATTAGTTTGGGATTGATACAGGGCTATGGGGAGAGAGCGGGGCAGTGGGATTAGTTTGGGATTGATACAGGGCTATGGGGAGAGAGCGGGGCAGTGGGATTAGTTTGGGGATTGATACAGGGCTATGGGGAGAGAGCGGGGCAGTGGGATTAGTTTGGGATTGATACAGGGCTATGGGGAGACAGCAGGGCAGTAGGATTAGTTTGGGGATTGATACAGGGCTATGGGGAGAGAGCGGGGCAGTGGGATTAGTTTGGGGATTGATACAGGGCTCTGCGGAGAGAGCGGGGCAGTGGGCTTAGTTTGGGGATTGATACTGGGCTATGGGCAGGGAGCGGGGCAATGGGATTGGTTTTGGGATTGATACAGGGCTATGGGGAGAAAGCGGGGCAGTGGGATTAGTTTGGGATTGATACAGGGCTATGGGGAGAGAGTGGGGCAGTGGGATTAGTTTGGGATTGATACAGGGCTATGGGGAGAGAGCGGGGCAGTGGGATTAGTTTGGGGATTGATACAGGGCTATGCGGAGAGAGCGGGGCAGTGGGATTAGTTTGGGGATTGATACAGGGCTATGAGGAGAGAGCGGGGCAATGGAATTAGTTTTGGGATTGATACAGGGCTATGGGGAGAGAGCGGAGCAGTGGGATTAGTTTGGGATTGATACAGGGCTATGGGGAGAGGGCGGGGCAGTGGGAATAGTTTGGGATTGATACAGGGCTATGGGGAGAGAGCGGGGCAGTGGGATTAGTTTGGGGATTGATACAGGGCTATGGGGAGAGGGCGGGGCAGTGGGAATAGTTTGGGATTGATACAGGGCTATGGGGAGAGAGCGGGGCAGTGAGATTAGTTTGGGATTGATACAGGGCTATGGGGAGAGGGCGGGGCAGTGGGATTAGTTTGGAATTGATACAGGGCTATGGGGAGAGGGCGGGGCAGTGGGATTAGTTTGGGATTGATACAGGGCTATGGGGAGACAGCGGGGCAGTAGGATTAGTTTGGGGATTGATACGGGGCTATGCGGAGAGAGCGGGGCAGTGGGATTCGTTTGGGGATTGATACTGGGCTATGGGGAGGGAGCGGGGCAATGGGATTAGTTTTGGGATTGATACAGGGCTATGGGGAGAAAGCGGGGCAGTGGGATTAGTTTGGGATTGATACAGGGCTATGGGGAGAGAGCGGGGCAGTGGGATTAGTTTGGGATTGATACAGGGCTATGGGGAGAGAGCGGGGCAGTGGGATTAGTTTGGGGATTGATACAGGGCTATGCGGAGAGAGCGGGGCAGTGGGATTAGTTTGGGGATTTATACAGGGCTATGAGGAGAGAGCGGGGCAATGGGATTAGTTTTGGGATTGATACAGGGCTATGGGGAGAAAGCGGGGCAGTGGGATTAGTTTGGGATTGATACAGGGCTATGGGGAGAGAGCGGGGCAATGGGATTAGTTTTGGGATTGATACAGGGCTATGGGGAGAAAGCGGGGCAATGGGATTAGTTTTGGGATTGATACAGGGCTATGGGGAGAAAGCGGGGCAATGGGATTAGTTTGGGATTGATCCTGGGTTTAGGGGGGAGAGCAGGGCAGTGGGATTAGTTTGGGATTGATACTGGGTTTAGGGGGGAGAGCAGGGCAGTGGGATCAGTTTGGGATTGATACAGGGCTATGGGGAGAGAGCGGGGCAGTGGGATTAGTTCGGATTGATACAAGGCTATGGGGAGAGAGCGGGGCAGTGGGATTAGTTTCGGATTGATACAGGGCTATGGGGAGAGAGCGGGGCAGTGGGATTAGTTTGGGGATTTATACAGGGCTATGAGGAGAGAGCGGGGCAGTGGGATTAGTTTGGGGATTGATACAGGGCTATGCGGAGAGAGCGGGGCAGTGGGATTAGTTTGGGGATTTATACAGGGCTATGGGGAGAGAGCGGGGGCATTGGGAATAGTTTGGGATTGATACAGGGCAATGGGGAGAGAGCGGGGCAGTGGGATTAGTTTGGGATTGATACAGGGCTATGGGGAGAGAGCGGGGCAGTGGGATTAGTTTGGGATTGATACAGGGCTATGGGGAGAGAGCGGGGCAATGGGATTAGTTTTGGGATTGATACAGGGCTATGGGGAGAAAGCGGGGCAATGGGATTAGTTTTGGGATTGATACAGGGCTATGGGGAGAAAGCGGGGCAATGGCATTAGTTTGGGATTGATCCTGGGTTTAGGGGGGAGAGCAGGGTAGTGGGATTAGTTTGGGATTGATACTGGGTTTAGGGGGGAGAGCAGGGCAGTGGTATCAGTTTGGGATTGATACAGGGCTATGGGGAGAGAGCGGGGCAGTGGGATTTGTTGGGATTGATACAAGGCTATGGGGAGAGAGCGGGGCAGTGGGATTAGTTTCGGATTGATACAGGGCTATGGGGAGAGAGCGGGGCAGTGGGAATAGTTTCGGATTGATACAGGGCTATGGGGAGAGAGCGGGGCAGTGGGATTAGTTTGGGATTGATACAGGGCTATGGGGAGAGAGCGGGGCAGTGGGATTAGTTTGGGATTGATACAGGGCTATGGGGAGAGAGCGGGGCAGTGGGATTAGTTTGGGGATTGATACAGGGCTATGGGGAGAGAGCGGGGCAGTGGGATTAGTTTGGGATTGATACAGGGCTATGGGGAGACAGCAGGGCAGTAGGATTAGTTTGGGGATTGATACAGGGCTATGGGGAGAGAGCGGGGCAGTGGGATTAGTTTGGGGATTGATACAGGGCTATGCGGAGAGAGCGGGGCAGTGGGCTTAGTTTGGGGATTGATACTGGGCTATGGGCAGGGAGCGGGGCAATGGGATTGGTTTTGGGATTGATACAGGGCTATGGGGAGAAAGCGGGGCAGTGGGATTAGTTTGGGATTGATACAGGGCTATGGGGAGAGAGTGGGGCAGTGGGATTAGTTTGGGATTGATACAGGGCTATGGGGAGAGAGCGGGGCAGTGGGATTAGTTTGGGGATTGATACAGGGCTATGCGGAGAGAGCGGGGCAGTGGGATTAGTTTGGGGATTGATACAGGGCTATGAGGAGAGAGCGGGGCAATGGAATTAGTTTTGGGATTGATACAGGGCTATGGGGAGAGAGCGGAGCAGTGGGATTAGTTTGGGATTGATACAGGGCTATGGGGAGAGGGCGGGGCAGTGGGAATAGTTTGGGATTGATACAGGGCTATGGGGAGAGAGCGGGGCAGTGGGATTAGTTTGGGGATTGATACAGGGCTATGGGGAGAGGGCGGGGCAGTGGGAATAGTTTGGGATTGATACAGGGCTATGGGGAGAGAGCGGGGCAGTGAGATTAGTTTGGGATTGATACAGGGCTATGGGGAGAGGGCGGGGCAGTGGGATTAGTTTGGAATTGATACAGGGCTATGGGGAGAGAGCGGGGCAGTGGGATTAGTTTGGGGATTGATACAGGGCTATGCGGAGAGAGCGGGGCAGTGGGATTAGTTTGGGGATTGATACTGGGCTATGGGGAGGGAGCGGGGCAATGGGATTAGTTTTGGGATTGATACAGGGCTATGGGGAGAAAGCGGGGCAGTGGGATTAGTTTTGGGATTGATACAGGGCTGTGGGGAGAGAGCGGGGCAGTGGGATTAGTTTGGGATTGATACAGGGCTATGGGGAGAGAGCGGGGCAGTGGGATTAGTTTGGGGATTGATACAGGGCTATGAGGAGAGAGCGGGGCAATGGCTTAGTTTTGGCATTGATACAGGGCTATGGGGAGAAAGCGGGGCAGTGGGATTAGTGTGGGATTGATACAGGGCTATGGGGAGAGAGCGGGGCAGTGGGATTAGTTTGGGATTGATACAGGGCTATGGGGAGAGAGCGGGGCAGTGGGATTAGTTTGGGATTGATACAGGGCTATGGGGAGAGAGCGGGGCAGTGGGATTAGTTTGGGGATTGATACAGGGCTATGGGGAGACAGCGGGGCAGTGGGATTAGTTTGGGGATTGATACAGGGCTATGGGGAGACAGCGGGGCAGTGGGATTAGTTTGGGATTGATACAGGGCTATGGGGAGAGATCGGGGCAATGGGATTAGTTTTGGGATTGATACAGGGCTATGGGGAGAAAGCGGGGCAATGGGATTAGTTTTGGGATTGATACAGGGCTATGGGGAGAAAGCGGGGCAATGGGATTAGTTTGGTATTGATCCTGGGTTTAGGGGGGAGAGCAGGGCAGTGGGATTAGTTTGGGATTGATACTGGGTTTAGGGGGGAGAGCAGGGCAGTGGGATCAGTTTGTGATTGATACAGGGCTATGGGGAGAGAGCGGGGCAGTGGGATTAGTTGGGATTGATACAGGGCTATGGGGAGAGAGCGGGGCAGTGGGATTAGTTTGGGATTGATACAGGGCTATGGGGAGAGAGCGGGGCAGTGGGATTAGTTTGGGATTGATACAGGGCTATGGGGAGAGAGCGGGGCAGTGGGATTAGTTTGGGGATTGATACAGGGCTATGGGGAGAGAGCGGGGCAGTGGGATTAGTTTCGGATTGATACAGGGCTATGGGGAGAGAGCGGGGGCAGTGGGAATAGTTTGGGATTGATACAAGGCTATGGGGAGAGAGTGGGGCAGTGGGATTAGTTTGGGATTGATACAGGGCTATGGGGAGACAGCGGGGCAGTAGGATTAGTTTTGGGATTGATACAGGGCTATGGGGAGAGAGCGGGGCAGTGGGATTAGTTTGGGGATTGATACAGGGCTATGCGGAGAGAGCGGGGCAGTGGGATTAGTTTGGGGATTGATACTGGGCTATGGGGAGGGAGCGGGGCAGTGGGATTAGTTTGGGGATTGATACAGGGCCATGGGGAGAGAGCGGGGCAGTGGGATTAGTTTGGGATTGATACAGGGCTATGGGGAGAGGGCGGGGCAGTGGGATTAGTTTGGTATTGATACAGGGCAATGGGGAGAGGGCGGGGCAGTGGGATTAGTTTAGGGATTGATACAGGGCTATGGGGAGAGAGCGGGGCAGTGGGATTAGTTTAGGGATTGATACGGGGCTATGGGGAGAGAGCGGGGCAGTGGGATTAGTTTGGGATTGATACAGGGCAATGGGGAGAGGGCGGGGCAGTGGGATTAGTTTAGGGATTGATACAGGGCTATGGGGAGAGAGCGGGGCAGTGGGATTAGTTTGGGATTGATACAGGGCAATGCGGAGAGGGCGGGGCAGTGGGATTAGTTTGGGGATTGATACAGGGCTATGGGGAGAGAGCGGGGCAGTGGGATTAGTTTGGGGATTGATACGGGGCTCTGGGGAGAGAGCGGGGCAGTGGGATTAGTTTGGGATTGATACAGGGCTATGGGGAGACAGCGGGGCAGTAGTATTAGTTTGGGGATTGATACAGGGCTATGGGGAGAGAGCGGGGCAGTGGGATTAGTTTGGGGATTGATACAGGGCTGTGCGGAGCGAGCGGGGCAGTGGGATTAGTTTGGGGATTGATACTGGGCTATGGGGAGGGAGCGGGGCAATGGGATTAGTTTTGGGATTGATACAGGGCTATGGGGAGAAAGCGGGGCAGTGGGATTAGTTTGGGATTGATACAGGGCTATGGGGAGAGAGCGGGGCAGTGGGATTAGTTTGGGGATTGATACAGGGCTATGCGGAGAGAGCGGGGCAGTGGGATTAGTTTGGGGATTGATACAGGGCTATGAGGAGAGAGCGGGGCAATGGGATTAGTTTTGTCATTGATACAGGGCTATGGGGAGAAAGCGGGGCAGTGGGATTAGTTTGGGATTGATACAGGGCTATGGGGAGAGAGCGGGGCATTGGGATTAGTTTGGGATTGATACAGGGCTATGGGGAGAGAGCGGGGCATTGGGATTAGTTTGGGGATTGATACAGGGCTATGGGGAGAGAGCGGGGCAGTGGGATTAGTTTGGGATTGATACAGGGCTATGGGGAGAGAGCAGGGCAATGGGATTAGTTTTGGGATTGATACAGGGCTATGGGGAGAAAGCGGGGCAATGGGTTTAGTTTGGTATTGATCCTGGGTTTAGGGGGGAGAGCAGGGCAGTGGGATTAGTTTGGGATTGATACTGGGTTTAGGGGGGAGAGCAGGGCAGTGGGATCAGTTTGGGATTGATACAGGGCGATGGGGAGAGAGCGGGGCAGTGGGATTAGTTGGGATTGATACAGGGCTATGGGGAGAGAGCGGGGCAGTGGGATTAGTTTCGGATTGATACAGGGCTATGGGGAGAGAGCGGGGGCAGTGGGAATAGTTTGGGATTGATACAGGGCTATGGGGAGAGAGCGGGGCAGTGGGATTAGTTTGGGATTGATACAGGGCTATGGGGAGAGAGCGGGGCAGTGGGATTAGTTTGGGATTGATACAGGGCTATGGGGAGACAGCGGGGCAGTAGGATTAGTTTGGGGATTGATACAGGGCTATGGGGAGAGAGCGGGGCAGTGGGATTAGTTTGCGGATTGATACAGGGCTATGCGGAGAGAGCGGGGCAGTGGGATTAGTTTGGGGATTGATACTGGGCTATGGGGAGGGAGCGGGGCAGTGGGATTAGTTTGGGGATTGATACAGGGCCATGGGGAGAGAGCGGGGCAGTGGGATTAGTTTGGGATTGATACAGGGCTATGGGGAGAGGGCGGGGCAGTGGGATTAGTTTGGGATTGATACAGGGCTATGGGGAGAGAGCGGGGCAGTGGGATTAGTTTGGGGATTGATACAGAGCTATGCGGAGAGAGCGGGGCAGTGGGATTAGTTTGGGGATTGATACAGGGCTATGAGGAGAGAGCGGGGCAATGGGATTAGTTTTGGGATTGATACAGGGCTATGGGGAGACAGCGGGGCAGTGGGATTAGTTTGGGATTGATACAGGGCTATGGGGAGAGAGCGGGGCAATGGGATTAGTTTTGGGATTGATACAGGGCTATGGGGAGAAAGCGGGGCAATGGGATTAGTTTTGGGATTGATACAGGGCTATGGGGAGAAAGCGGGGCAATGGGATTAGTTTGGTATTGATCCTGGGTTTAGGGGGGAGAGCAGGGCAGTGGGATTAGTTTGGGATTGATACTGGGTTTAGGGGGGAGAGCAGGGCAGTGGGATCAGTTTGTGATTGATACAGGGCTATGGGGAGAGAGCGGGGCAGTGGGATTAGTTGGGATTGATACAGGGCTATGGGGAGAGAGCGGGGCAGTGGGATTAGTTTGGGATTGATACAGGGCTATGGGGAGAGAGCGGGGCAGTGGGATTAGTTTGGGATTGATACAGGGCTATGGGGAGAGAGCGGGGCAGTGGGATTAGTTTGGGGATTGATACAGGGCTATGGGGAGAGAGCGGGGCAGTGGGATTAGTTTCGGATTGATACAGGGCTATGGGGAGAGAGCGGGGGCAGTGGGAATAGTTTGGGATTGATACAAGGCTATGGGGAGAGAGCGGGGCAGTGGGATTAGTTTGGGATTGATACAGGGCTATGGGGAGACAGCGGGGCAGTAGGATTAGTTTGGGGATTGATACAGGGCTATGGGGAGAGAGCGGGGCAGTGGGATTAGTTTGGGGATTGATACAGGGCTATGCGGAGAGAGCGGGGCAGTGGGATTAGTTTGGGGATTGATACTGGGCTATGGGGAGGGAGCGGGGCAGTGGGATTAGTTTGGGGATTGATACAGGGCCATGGGGAGAGAGCGGGGCAGTGGGATTACTTTGGGATTGATACAGGGCTATGGGGAGAGGGCGGGGCAGTGGGATTAGTTTGGTATTGATACAGGGCAATGGGGAGAGGGCGGGGCAGTGGGATTAGTTTAGGGATTGATACAGGGCTATGGGGAGAGAGCGGGGCAGTGGGATTAGTTTAGGGATTGATACGGGGCTATGGGGAGAGAGCGGGGCAGTGGGATTAGTTTGGGATTGATACAGGGCAATGGGGAGAGGGCGGGGCAGTGGGATTAGTTTAGGGATTGATACAGGGCTATGGGGAGAGAGCGGGGCAGTGGGATTAGTTTGGGATTGATACAGGGCAATGCGGAGAGGGCGGGGCAGTGGGATTAGTTTGGGGATTAATACAGGGCTATGGGGAGAGAGCGGGGCAGTGGGATTAGTTTGGGGATTGATACAGGGCTATGGGGAGAGAGCGGGGCAGTGGGATTAGTTTGGGGATTGATACAGGGCTATGGGGAGAGAGCGGGGCAGTGGGATTAGTTTGGGGATTGATACGGGGCTATGGGGAGAGAGCGGGGCAGTGGGATTAGTTTGGGATTGATACAGGGCTATGGGGAGACAGCGGGGCAGTAGTATTAGTTTGGGGATTGATACAGGGCTATGGGGAGAGAGCGGGGCATTGGGATTAGTTTGGGGATTGATACAGGGCTGTGCGGAGAGAGCGGGGCAGTGGGATTAGTTTGGGGATTGATACTGGGCTATGGGGAGGGAGCGGGGCAATGGGATTAGTTTTGGGATTGATACAGGGCTATGGGGAGCAAGCGGGGCAGTGGGATTAGTTTGGGATTGATACAGGGCTATGGGGAGAGAGCGGGGCAGTGGGATTAGTTTGGGGATTGATACAGGGCTATGCGGAGAGAGCGGGGCAGTGGGATTAGTTTGGGGATTGATACAGGGCTATGAGGAGAGAGCGGGGCAATGGGATTAGTTTTGTCATTGATACAGGGCTATGGGGAGAAAGCGGGGCAGTGGGATTAGTTTGGGATTGATACAGGGCTATGGGGAGAGAGCGGGGCATTGGGATTAGTTTGGGATTGATACAGGGCTATGGGGAGAGAGCGGGGCAGTGGGATTAGTTTGGGGATTGATACAGGGCTATGGGGAGAGAGCGGGGCAATGGGATTAGTTTTGGGATTGATACAGGGCTATGGGGAGAAAGCGGGGCAATGGGTTTAGTTTGGTATTGATCCTGGGT